>NW_014569638.1:413516-456872 GCF_001313835.1 Polistes canadensis | reverse complement strand
ATTTAAATAAATTTATAATAAGATTTATAGAATATAAAATTTAAGAATAATAATACTCAATGATTTTACATGCAAACACATAAGCGTACAGGTCCATGATAAATTGTAAGACGATGTAATAGTTGATTTAAGCCTGAAAGGCAAAAACAAATCATATATACTACTAATAATAATAATGGAAAAAAAAAGAAAAAAGAAGTAATACGTATTAAAATAAAGTATCCATTTTCGCGACAGAATCAACTTTCGATGATATCGTCGTACGAAAGCCAGCAACTTTCTTCCTCGTTCCTCGCATGAACAGATCGTTCTAGATCAGCACGTGGCTCTCGTAACGCTTACCATGCACGTGTTATGAGAACCTCTTCAACTGAAAAATTTGACTTCCGACAACTTTCTTCCATCGTCTAGCACTTGCATATATTATACCAAAAATACGTGGTCGAAGCTACAAAATACTTTATCTCGAAACGATAATGTTTATCAATAAGTAAAAAAAAAAAATAACAAAAATGTAACTAAAAAAAATTATACTTATTTCTAAATAGAATATTATCTCGAAAATAATTCAAACAAAAATACAATTTGAATAAAATAATAATTATATTGAATACGTATACATAATATATATATCACGCATACATAAATATACATACAGGTCCCAATGATAGTAGTTAAGAATAGAAGTAGTAAAGAAGTAGTATAGATATAAGTAGAAACATGAAGAGGTAGGAAAGAAATTAAACAAAATGTATAATTTGAAATTTCTCATACGACGATGAGATCGATCGATCAATAGATTGGTCAATCTTTCGAAGCCAATAAATTCCACGGTAATCGATTCGAATTATCTTACGCATGTGACTTTTCAGTTGATACGAGAAGAGTCTTCTTACATACGTATGTAATAGTTTCAAAAATCGAATTCATCGAGATTTCCGATTGGATTGATATTCCGTTCGATGATCGAGACTTCCACTTCGTGCCGATGTCATCGACCGATTACAAAATGCGAGTTAGGATTACTAAACTAAACGATAGACATGTTAAATGAAAAATAGATAGAAACATTCGTTTAGGTTCTTAGGTAAATGATTTTTTTCGATCGTTTGAAATACCAATCGAAAATAGTACGTTGCTCGTTGAAGAAGATTCGTGGGCGTCAAGTCATTCGTTCATTCGTTCTTCGACGAGAGTTCGAGGGGAAAGTGCCGTGAGAGTCCTGAAAACGTGTCTTGCATTTGTTCCGCAGAGGAAACGAGTTTTTTCGAATGAGATCCCGAACTTTTTTAATACGTCCAATAGGAAAAAAGTACTTTTTCTAATTTTCTTTCTAACGATTGCGTTAGATTTATATCAATGTCACTAAAAATTTCAAAGATTATACTAGTCAACAAGTTTCAATTCTTTTTCTGCAATTTGTTTGAAATATAGTGATCTAATTTAGGGATGCTGAATTCAATGGAAAAAGCCCCGTTTCTTTATCGCATTACATTTCCTAGATATACAATACTAATACGCGTACATGAAATATTAGACCATTAAGTATGAAACGTTGAATCATTCTTATTACTTTCAATTCGAAATCGGAAATTTCATGCTTAATTACCTAATAAAATATAGGAGCGAGTTAATGATTTTAAATGCATCAAAACAATTACATTTATAACTAATAAATATATGGATTTACTTAATTTAGAATTGCAAAATTCAATGGAAAAATCAATTTTTCCTTACTTACGAGGTCAAAGTACTTACATTAGATAGACAAAATAGTTTTAAAATAGCGAATAGTAAGATAATGAGTGTTTTGTTGCAGTTATAAACAAGATTATTTATCCAAGAGTATTGGATATTTCAAAAAAATTGTTTTCGATGTGAAATGAATATGTTTATTCTTATTAAGAGAAACGGATTATGTGTTTCAGGACGAGAGAGGTCGACTGATGAGGCGGAATATCGTGAGGTATGCCGTTTTGGCTTATGTTATCACCCTTCAGAGGATTTCGCTAAGGGTTAAAAGACGTTTCCCTACTCTTCAACACATTGTCGATGTTGGTAAGTAAATGACATTTATCTTTATTGTCTAATTATCAGATATTTGAATAATAATACACGACACTTCAACATATCGTCGATATTAATAAGTAAATGAAATTTATCCTTATTATCTAATTATCAGATATTTGTATAATAATTAACAAAATAATAGCTGTTGAATAATCATAATGTTTTACTATTAAGTACTCATTATACCTAAGCTTGCCTTTACCTAAAAAGTGATTTAAAATTGAGCAATTTATTATTCTGAATAGTTTATAAATAAATGAATACATACCTAATAATAAGAAAATAATAAGTAAATACATAATAATAATAATAAATGCATATAAAAATTAGACGTACTTAGTTATTGCCCTTTGAAATAAGACTTTATATACTTTTTGGATCAAATTAATAAACCAGAGATTTTAAAAACCAATGTATTACAAAACATTAATTCTCTCAATTCTTATTTTATTGAACCCGCATTGGCTTTCGAGCGATTTATATAGTAAATTATATATAACATTATAACGATCGTGTCATAAATATTCTCAAAAAGAAGAAAATTTGTCCGAGATTCATAAAAAGAATCCAATTAGCAGATAGGTTTTTTTATTATTTTCAACATGACATATAAAAAAAAGGATATTTTAATACGTCCGCTTTCACTGGTCTGTCTCTTTACAAATACGGACAGTGTAATAATTACTATTGCTATATCAGCTGCGAGGACTTTTTCAAAAGAAAATAACATGTACCGCGCTAAATTTCACTTCCCTTATTATTATCATCATCGTTTCAAGGTCCATGGTGCAATTAATAGCCTTGGTATTACCTACGTAATTTTAACATTCTTTTGTGGTATCAAAGACAATTCAACGATTAATTAATTATTTCCAAATTGAATCATTTAGATTCAAATTATGAATGATTAATTTTGTTTTTTTTTTATATTATGTAGATTAACGAAATGAAAAATTTTACCTGGTTAGATGGATTTTTGTTTTATTTTTATGAAATACTTAACGAATCTTTTCAATAGTTATAAAACTCATTCAACAATTAATTAAATAAGGAACTCACACATTATATCCGTGTCCTCGACATCGTTCACACATGTTTGCGATGAGCTATTACGTAAATCCGTTATGGCATTGTCCGCGTACGCATCATACTTTCATTTCTTCTTACATATGTAAGTCTCTGATGAATTAATCGATATTGCTAACAATAATTGGCTTGGTTGTCGCCCGTAGTATTGGTTTTAATGCCAGTGCTGTATGCTACCGAACAGCTAGCCGAAGGCGTCGCTTTATGTTGTAATATTTGAGAACGATGTTATGTTAATATAATAGGCTTACAATTGAATACAGATATACTTATTCGCTCGCGTCTACGAGTAGTGTTCGTATTGCAACAATAGCTGATCAATTGTTCCTTCCAAAGATGTGTCCTCGAATCTTGCTCGTAGTTAGAAAGATCTTTGTAATGCAACAAATGGATGATCCGTTGTTTCTTTTCAAAGATATGTCCAGCAGGAAAATAGAGTGAACGTTTTCGGAAAATGACCCAGCAAGGGGCTCACTAAAACGGCTCTAAGTGGTGGGGATGTGGCCATTTATCGTTTCGGAAAATTCTGCAAGAATTGACGCGCCCAATTTGAAGATACATTAAAGAATTTACGGTAAGAAACGACAGTAAAACGGATTTCACTCGACAAGTTGAAAAATAAAAAAAACGTAGCAAAGTAGGCCTTGGCACTGGACATCGCGAGAATGATTGACGTGCCATCTGATGTTTTCCTATCGTTTCGCGTCAATGGTCGCGAACACACTTCTATTCTACAAGAGAAACGTTTCCGCAATCGAAATAGAATCCCATGGGTCATCGTGAACAAGATTTTCTTGTAAACCGCGTGAATGGAGAAAAAACAAGCAAGACGAACTCGCCAACTTTTTACGGTGAATTGACTGTATTTTTGTGTTTCACGCTAATCTATTTAATTCCGCGTTGTGTTAATGTACAAAATTTACTTCAAACAGAAAAGAAATAATAAAAAAGTATAAATTTTATAAAATAACATTTATTAATAAAAATGTACGGTTTTATTGAAGCCTTGGTTTTTTTAACATCGATCGATTCTAAGAATCTTCCATGAAACATGAGCTATCGTGATCGCGATTGCGATCTATCGATCAGGAAAATAAACGTAATTGAGTTGATAGAAGAAACGATATTTCTTTGCTAGCAAAGAGCCGGCCAATCCTCCCTTCTTCTCAGCCAGCACGATAATTCTCTTCCGTTCCACCCTTCGCGACAAACACGTGAACGCGTCACGCACAATAAATGAAAAAGAAACGTACGTTAGTCTGATCGTTTTAAAAAGAGGAAAGAAGAAGAAAAAGAAAAAGAAGGATAAAGGAGGACGAGCCAAATCGGCTTCGTAATTTCTCCCGTAGAGAACAGAAACGAGAATAAAATCGTTCTGAGCCTCGTGATGCACCTTCTTCCATCAATAATGCAGTGCAACGCGGAGAAAATGCTGCGCATTCTTCCGTGTAAAAAAGACTTTGTACTTTTTTCTCTCCCTAAGTCCTTTCCTTATCCTGTTCACCTTAGCAACGATTATAATAAAAAATAGAAACAAAAAGAGATGAAAATGTACAATGAAGTTTTTCTTTTTCAAGATTTTAGTTTAATACAAAATTTATTTCAAAAGATCCAATGATTAATTGTTAATCACAAATCTACATTTATTGCTATTACTTTTATTTACAATGTTAATTACAAATGTCGTGTATTATTGTTATTTGAAATTTATTTTAATTATTATATTATTTATGTCAGTTTGACATTTATTACGGGTTTTGCTACTCAAAATAAATTTTATTTGGAAATTATATCCATCTTTTTTCTTTTAAATCAAATTCAATCTTTTGCAAGTCAAATTGTTCTAGAGAATTACTTTTTTTTTTTTATTAAATATTAGTTTTTTATAAATTTCTCAATTATGTCAACCTTAGATTACCCGAAATTCTTTCGGATTAGGAAAAAGATCAATTTTTCTATAAATATGTGATTTGAAGTTAGAACAAAATATACGTAAATCGTACGAGTTATCGGATTCTCGTTGGACAATTAAACTTTCCGTAGTGTTTTATATATAAAACATAATCATCGCTGACGGTTCTTGGGAAATCAGGAAGAGAATCCTATCGTAAAATTCTGAACACGTGTACTTTTCCTCTCTCTCCTACACCAACGAAATTAATCTTTTTTTCTTTCTACAATCGAATCTCTTGGCTATTTTGGCTTACTCAAAATAACTTCTCAAATCATTCTATGAACGGAATATGTACCTAGTCTGAAATATTTAGTTGAGTTGGTAAGAGTTTATTCTCGAAAAAATATTACAAATGAGCAACGTTGGTTTTCGTTAAATTTATTGTCTATCTTTGACGCAAGACATCTTTGACGTAAGACACTTCGCATATTTTAGCAACAAATAAACCGGTATTAAGTGGCAAACAACATGTTTTTAGAACAATTTTCTGTCGACCTTATTTGGAAAGGTTTATCGTCAACAGTGGCGGCTCATAACCTCAAACTGTATGGTGTACTGTCAGTTTTACAAATATTCGTACAATGCATACGTATTTGGTAAAAATTTCAAAATTATGTTAAATATAAAAACAAAATTGAAAATATAAATGTTTGTTATAGATAATTCAAAATAACTTCAAAATAAAATATAAGTTTCTCGTTTCGTTTCGTTTCATGAAAAAATAATGCCTAATATCGACAAAATTATAAATTTTAATGTAATTCAAAACTGCTTACAAATAAAATCTTTTTTTTTGTTTTATTTCGATCGAAATATAAAATATAGTTAAACTAATTTATAAAAACTTCTACATTACGCTAACATCGAAAAAATGGATATTTATCATTATTTATACTAACATGAATAAAATTGTAAAAGATCATTGATAATAAAAAATAAAAAATTACAAAGAAAATATAAATAAATGAATAAATATATTTGAGTATACGGAGAAAAAAATTGAAAGTGCTGTAATAGCACAGTAGTTGTGCACGAGCCGCCCCTGATCATAACGCTGAGAATTGCAGATCATTCGTGGTTTTAATGGGAGATACGTATAATATAATAATATTAGGAAGGAATAGAGATTAGAGAAATCTCTAATAATAACTTTTACGATAGCGAACGAATGATTTAGAAAATTTTCTTCTAATTTTTTTCCGTTTTCTTTTTTTCTGGATAATCATCACTCTTAAGTGATATGTGTGTACATATATTGCGAAAGGTACGGAAACGAAGGATTCTAGAGGAGCCATTTGGAACGGTATATCGTGCATTGCCTTCTGAATAGAATTTCATCAAGTTTCCGTTGAGAGTTAGAGGCTGTTACAAAAGTTCACGGACCGATGGCTCCGTAATAACGCAATCATCGAGATTCACCGTTAAATATAAATTATGCTCTACGATTTCTCTTACTGCTATTTCTTTTCTATAATAAGATTGTTATTCATTCATAACATAAGAAAAAGATATTGCTCGAATAAACAGGTCAATTAGTATATATAGAGAAAGGAAAGAAGAAATTTTCAACCAGGATGTTTTGATCTACGAAAAAATCGTTTCTTGGGGATAATTGATATGGCGTAATTGTCTGGATACTTTATATATATTGTTCGATTAGTATTGCATGTTTTAGATTCATTTTCTATCTGTTTATTACAATAGAGCATATGCGGGTACATGCTGACAACATATTATATATAAATAACAGTTGTTATTCAATTATTTTTCTTTTTATTGAAAAAAAGTTAATATTTGTCTTAATTTTTTAAATCAAACTAGAAATGCTACATAAAACTTTAATAGCTATTTGGAATAGGTTAACTTAATTAAAATAAAAATTAAGATTAATAATAATAATAAATGAAGGAAAACATTGTAAAACTAAGTTATTAGGTAAAAGAACAATTTAAAAATTTCAAAACTTCAAAACTGAGAAATGTAGGAAAAATATATATAAAAGGAAAACGATTCATAAAACTTCAAAACCGAAAAACGTTTCAACTTGTTCCGATTTCCCTTTAAATAATATTAGTTGTAATAATAATAGAGTTGCTCAAAATAGCGTTCAAAAAAAAGCTCGATAAAAGTATAGAAAAGAAAGAAATAGAAGAGCGGCGAGATTGTGGGTGGAATCGTTGAGAAGAAATAAAATGTAAAAGTAGAAAAGAACATGGACTTGCTGACGATAGGTAAGAAGCAATTTTTACGTGCGTCCGGGTAATTTTCAACGAAGCGAGTAGCCGCGTCAAGAACGCTTGTTAGAAACGCGAAGCGCCGGCGCCAATTCTTCGTCCTCGTCGTCTTCTTTATTTTCGTTTTTCTCTTCCTTCTTGGCACGATTCTCCTTTTGCTATGGCTCGACTCGATAACCGCGTGTACCGGAGCCGCAGCATGCAACCTGGCTTCTATTACCGGAGCCAACAGCCGTGCAGACGTTTACAACGGACTTTTTCTACTTGTTTCTTCTTTCACATTGGTCTCCTTCTTACAAACGGTAACCTTTTTTTTTCTATTTCTCTACTTCTATCTTCTGTTTTATGTATTATATGTATCTATAGAAATGAAAGTTCATGTTTACGTACTAACTAAATCTGATTAAAGGAAATGAATATATTTATTAAGAATACAATCTTAATTGGCTGAATTAACGGCCTATCCATGTTGGATTACTAATTTTCTTTAGATCACTACATTTTTTTATTTCTACGTATGAGAAATTAATTTCGGAATTTTTCTTATACTCTGTATAATCTTTATAATATTTGATTGATCGTAAGATTAATGTTATGATCCAAGATAGATCCGTCAATTTTCAAAAACTTATATTTCTACTTACGATATAATTTAATGTTAATTATACGACGAACCGCACAACGAATCAAGCAAGCTGGTTTTCATTGAGTACACATTTTTTTATCCCTCCGTAACTCTAAGCAATATTTAAAAGGATAACTGATCGTGGAAAAGAGTACACGAGGATTAGTGTGAACCCGCTCGCGTATAAAATAAATCCATAAGAAAGAATGTACATTTTAAATATAGAAGCTTTAATAACGCAGGGATGCTTAACCTTTTTCCTTCGTGGGTCACACATTGAAACCCATGTGAAAAAAAAAACAAGTAATCGGATGTGAAAACAATAGATGTTTTTAAAATTTTCGATGTTGAAGGCGGGGAGTGTTGCAAGGAGAGGCACAAGTAGCAGGCAGTCAATTTTGGTTACAAAAAAAAAGAAAGACAATTTCATGAGTGAGTGTGCCGGGTCGTCACATTTGAAAGCTTGCCAGGCTACAGGATGAATATGGCTGCTTTAATGTGAACCATAATCTATCTCTAGCAGTAGGTGTTAATTGACTAGACTCTTGGCTATTACGGTCAACGATAAACTCGTACGCGTCGTCCCGTGAAACGTGTCTTTGATTCCCCTTCTTCTTCTGTGAAGTGAATTGAAGTGAATTGAAGTGAACGATGTAAACGAAGTAAACGAAGTAAAGGAAGACTTCACGGGAACCGTGCCAACTGACCACCGTCAGGATCATCATCATCATTATCGTCAAGATCTCGTCATCATCATTATCGTTCAAGTCCACAGTAAAGACGTAGACAAGATCAGAGCAAGAAACTCGAATTTTCTTTTTATACTTTTTATCTTGAATTTTATTTCTTTTATTTCCGTACGCCTACCCGCCTCCGAGAACGCACGGTTCGTCTATATTTAGCTCAAATTATTGTCCCGTGGAAAGTTTCTCCGTGATTATGCGTAACGAGCGATCAAGAAGATCGATCCTAAAAGAAATCGACCTAACCGAACGTACTCCTTGCTGACACGCTCGATTTAATTCAAGTCTTATGCTTCCGAGGTATTCCGTTACCTTTCTAACTCAAGAACAAATTGTTTTTCTTATTTAAGGAGATACATTTATTACGAAAAATTCTTGAAAATTGGAATCGGTTTGGAAACGGTGACTAAAAAATAAAAAGAGTCATCAGGTTAAAAAACAATATATGGCGTATAGATGAGACGGGCAAATGGCCAACAATCTATTTTTGCTATTAAAAAAAAAGAAAAAAAGAAATTGATGATTGGGCATGCCGGGCCACATGTGGCCCGTAGACCGCAGGTTGCGTATGACTCTTTTAAACTCCCGAAAAGAATTCAAAAGTTTTGGACTTTGGCTTCGAACTACCGCACAATGTTGATTGGCCTTGGGGAAGGTCGGGCCTTGACCACGCTCGTCTAAATAAGGTAAACCAGAAAAGACGAGAGTTCCTCTCGAAAAACTCACGCTTTCTCATCATGACAGCTCGATTTCTCAATGAAGAAAACAATATTCTGTGTGGTCAAGGCCCAGTGCTGTTTGTGGTTTACTCGAAGATATCAATGTAGTTTACGATAATAGATTGAAAGTATTCTATATATTTCTACACAATTCTAAACTTTTTCTTTGCACATAAATTTGACGATTAATATAACTGGATTATAAGCAAAAACAATTGCAAAAATTGTTCTTATGTTTTTCTCTATATTACTATTAAAATTTGTCCAAAGGTAATCATAAAATATATTGTTATTATATAACCAAAGCTTTTGTATACAGGTTAAATAAAAATTAATGAAACAAACTTTAAATCGCAAAATAATGTAATTGAACAAATTCAATTAATTATAATAATTAGTGGGATGGATAAGCCAGTTAATTATCATACATTTCCTCAAATCCTAAAATTAAACTGGACTAAGTTATCCTCATTTTCATGCCCACATTTATTTTCGCGCGATACATATTGTAAGATTTTATCATAGCAATTCTCAAGAACTCAGTTTCGCTTAAATAAGAAGTCGCAAATAGAATTAAAATAATAAAAATATTAGGTGCTAAACATAATTGCTGCCGCTGGCTACTAGAAAATGTCAGTTCATATGATGGCGATTTCCACTTATAAACTCGAATGTCTTTTATTGTTTTGACATTTATAATCGAGATTCAGGCCTCAGAGGTTAAATTTTCCAATGCCAAAAGAGATTTTCTATTTGATTGAAAATAATCCATGATAAATTGTTTTTCCAAAAGGTGCTATTTCACTACTCTAAAAAATCTTTAACCCTCCTTCCCCCCCCCACTTTAACCCCTAAAAAGAATATTCATGATAATAAGATCTTGCTATGCATTTGATGGGATTAGAAAGGTGTGGTGTATTATATATTCGGCCCCAACTCTTGGGTCCGAACCAGCCTGTCACACTGGATCGTTACCAACATCAGTTAAGTGACAAATGACAAATCAGTTGAGGTGACAAATTAATGCAAAAAAGACCGTCCGTTGGCAGAAATCGAAGCATAGTCATTCTTTTGTACAACAACGTTCGACCGCAAATTGCGAAAATCGTGAAGAAACGCTTCTAGAGTTCGAATGGGAAGTCCTCCCACACCAAGCATACTTTCCAGACTTGGTATCGTCGTATTATCACCTTTTCCGGTCAATGCAACCTGCGCTAACAGACACACACTTCTTTAATCACGAAGAAATCAAGAAATAAGTGGCTGAAGGAATCGCTTCGAAAAATACCGCATTTTATCGTCGTGAAATTGCCCAGTTACCAGATAGATGAACATAAGTAGTGAAAAATGAAGGAAAATATTTTGTAAATTAAAATAATTAAATTATAATTTAAGTGGCTGCCAGTCACTTTAGTAATTTACGGCTCTATCTTTCTTTGTTATCGCTTGTATAATTAAAACGGTGGATCGATAAAGAGATTATTTGAATTTATTTAAAAATAGTGTATCAATTTATTTAAAACAGGCACGATATACTCTCCTAATGGATATTAGATATACGTGAGAACGTAATATGCTCAGGAATCACATTCTCGTCACCATTGCTTTTAAAAAGAAACTTTACATGAAGAATTTTATTGGCAAAACACATTAATTGTGTATTGAATAAAGTGTTACAAAATAATAGATTGTATTTAAGAAAAATTTCTAATCGGTTAAATAACTCCTATGCAGAATTAAATTAAGGTATTGTGATTTATTTTCCCTTCGAAACTGACCAATTTTAAAGACGAAAAAACGCCACGAATTAAGTTTAGCACCTAATAGTGTTATATTTCGTGGAAGGAAAGTCGCGGTTCTCCAGGATGCACTTTGGGAACAATTGTAATACACTAATGGCTACTTGTTTTCAATAACTCTGGGTTCTTTTATAAATAAATCTTCATTAACTTTTAATGCAGATTTTGTAATACAAAATTTGTAATATACATTTTATTGTTTTGAATTTTTTAATATAAGTACCAAAATAGTTGCCTAATTTGCACAGGATGATGTTGAACGTCGCTCAAAGCCTTGTTACGATCTTAATTCGCTATTTCATCTTGCTGAAACCGTATGTGCCAGCTCGAAATTTGTCAGAACGATTACATATGCGATAGCATCGATTAGCTTACAGAATGTGAACGCATTGGGGCGCTTGGCGAAATGCTCCGAGGAAATATTCAAATATTCTTCCGAGACAATCGTTCCATCCTGTTTTATTCGATGATTTTCACTTTCGCTTTATAATTTGGCGTATTAAAAAGGAGCAATCGATTTGTTAAAAATAAATTAATCCTTTGATAATCCTAATATGATAGTAATTATGATAGATGACCAGGTCAAAAAAAATAAATGAATGATAAACAAAACGCTAATTTGTGAACATTTGTATTTTAATAAAAAATCAATATTTATATTCTATTTTTTGGTTTGCAAATTATTAAATAGTAATACTAGGAAAACCAAGAAAGTTCGTGCTATTTTTAAATTTATTTATCATTTATCTTTATTAATTAAAACGGCACAATTTTTCTTGTTTATTGGATATTGTAAAATATAATATAACATATTTTTCATTTATTTACATCAGTTAACCGAGAGAATTCATGCCGTTTGTATCGTGATTAACAAACCTAGAAGCGGCACGAACTTTCTTGGTTACCTAATATATATATATAAATATATATTATATTAAAAGAATTAAAAAATTAAAAAAAGAAATGAGTTATACGCATCAAATGGTTCAAAGAATCTTCCTTTCTCTTTTTTTCTGCCAGCAATCGAAGACCTCGAAACTTATTTCTTGTTGCGCACGTGGCTCTCGCGCGCTCTCCGAAAAATTTGTTCTCCTATTCATGTATGTATGTGTCTGTCTCCATGAACAATTATGCGTGCATGGGTGCGTATGCGTGTATATACCTGTGTGTGGGTGCATATGTATGTCAACTCCATATCGATTCCGTGCTTCGAACACAAGTACGAGCACGTGGTTGGATTTTCGATCTGTCCTCATGGAAATTCCCGTAAGTTTCTCTACCGAACGTTCGCGCGCGCGCGCAACTCTGGAAGGTATTATTGAGTCTTAAAAAGAACTATACTTCTACTTCGTCAAGTAAATAACTCTTGTCTTCTTCCCGAACGATAGCGAAATCGTGACTTAATGACACATTTAATGGCAAGTTTCGGAAGCGTACGTGTTTGGATTAAAATTGTTCGTTCCTTCCCTTTCATACTTCGTAATAGTTCAAAGACATTCGTGATTACGCGATTCAATCTACAAAGGACTGCCGACAGATTTACATTGAATTTTGTATTTGATTAACATCGTCATGATTTGCTTAACATATTGAATACAATATAAGTCATTAATATTTGTTCGTACATTCGTAAAAATGTACCAAGAAAGTTCGTACCGTTTTTAGGTTAATTTATCATTTACAGGGGCGAGAATTTATGTATGGTGTGAATAGACTGCAACCCAGTAAAGGTTTCTATCAAAGATTCCAATTTATGATAAAAATAGTTAAAATAATAACAATTTGTCGACAAAATGGCTAATGATTCACAAAAACTAATTGAAACTTGGGTTAATTTGAGTTAATCGAGTAAACCTCCAAACAGAGTTAATCCAAGATCCCCAAAATTAACGCTTCACTTCTAATCATTTAAATCACAAATGCTCTTGGATCCCTGATAGTTACTATTAAAAGATATACAGGATGTTTCAAAAGTGTCTTAAAAATATTCTACATTTATTAACATTGCTATAATTTGTTTAACATATTGAATAGATGCTCGTTTTGGAAACCTATAAAAAATGATTCTTATTATTCCATTTAAAATATTACAAAGTATATTTCGTAATATAAAAATTTAATCAACTGTGAAAATTATAATGAAAAGCTTTCGAAAAATTTATCTTACTAACAGAAAAAGTAATTATTATTATTATATTGATGTAGCGATTTTTAGGGATTATGGAAATTTGGAAGTCAACGTATTGGAATAAAACTTGTCGAAGATCATTCAACGATCGCTTAATAAAATATACCTAAGCACTTTGATTTTCACCTTGGCAATAGTTAAACCAATTGGCACTCAATGCGCGCATCCATTGACAAGAAAAGACCGTGCAGAGCGATTTAAAGTTCCTCGCCTCTAATTACGCGGGAATATTTCCTAATCAGTGCAGTTTCACCGGCGCCAGAACGCCACGGTCGACATCATTTTGACCAGGCCATCCACGTACAGTACACGTATAGTACATGTACACACCACGCCTCGTTCTGCAGTCGATACAATATTTATTTTACGGATTTTCCAGCGAGGAATCCACTTCGAAAGAACTTCTTATCTCGAGAGTAAAAGTATGTTTCTACAAACATTTGAATATTCTGAAAGTAATCGTTCGAATTTATTTCATTATATTTATTAACCCTTAACTCTTCTACGTCGAAAATGGCTCGATATAATACAACGCAATTTCTAAAATAATTTTAAATGTTTAAATATGAAATTAAGGAGTACAAAAGGGATAATTCGATCGGTACGATCGTTTTTTAGATACACTGTTTTGGTTAGATTGATTAACCAGATAATTGTGGAATTAATTTTTAAAAATCTTTAACAGAATATATAATCAAAATAAACCAATAACAAGTATTCACGTAGAACGCAGGACAAATGCTCCTATAATAAATTTGTCGAGAAATAATAAAGTTCATAAAAAAGAAAAATGGAAGAACAAAAATAATATTAAGAAATTCAGTTGATTTCAAGCTTAAAAAATTTTCATGGTTTGTTTCGCTTACAATACAAATAAGCATCATAATATACCTCACTCTCTCCCCCTCTATACCATGCAAGTTCTGCATCAAACATTTTTCATATTATTACAAATAACGGGGATATTCAAAGTGAACCAAATTATTGTCCGATCTTGTATAATACTTGGTTATATCTGAAGTAACTTATATCACTTTCTAAATCATTGACTCATTAATATTCCGTAGAGTGAGGGAAAATTGCATTGTGCAAGAGCAACCTTTAGAACATTAAGGGCTCGTCCGGAAGGACAGGTTTTCTTCGGAGGATGCTTTCCAAGTTGGAGAAGGAGAAAGGGTGGGAGAGAGAACTCTGTTTATTTCTTTTTTCACATTCGTTCCGACCTTGCAAGCCGTGCAAGGACCTTCGCGTTTCTTGACCCCAAAAATCGTTTCTCATCCTACTTACTACTCGACGACGCATCAGTATACAAGCATCGTAACCCCTCGTCACTATCCTCCCGTTGCTTTTTCCTTTTGACACAAGAAGACTATCTTAAAGAGTGTTAACCACCCTTGGCTAATGTAAGTCTCCTTCCTTTTTCTTTTTTCTCTTATATTCTTATTTTCTTTCTTTTTTCGAGCGACTCGTTTCAACGCACTTTCTCTTCTTGTTTCTTTCGTTTTCTCTTTCGATTCTTCTTCTTTTTTTTTTTGGGCTAACATAAGTCATATTAAGTGTCGGATTTCGTTTTATCAGGACACAATTTTAAGTTTGATTTCGAAGAGATTATGTTACTTGAGAATCGTGTGATTAAACGTAAATATTAACCGTTTCAATAAAAAATTGCTTAATTTTTAATTTATTCATATAATATTAAAAACCTACTGTAATATTAAAAATAAAGATGAGGATCTCAAAATATAGAACGTAACATTTAAGATAATCAATTCCAGAATTGCATCCGAATATTTCGACGCATGAATTTATAAAAAACTTCTTTAAACCTTTTACTATCCATTGTTATTTTTTTTCCATGCTTAACAACATTACATTTCTTGTTTCCGCGAATTCTTCAAGGATACGCGGTCAGAATGACCGAGCCATTCGAGTAGGATTTTGTCGAGAGTCTCGAATCGTTCAATCCCCAATCGCTATGCACAATGTCGAGTAGATCGACGCACGTGCTCAGACGCTTTCTCAATTAGCGTCGATTTACTTGCTTTAGCGTATGTTAGTAGTGTGGGATTAAGTAACCGATATCTCTCTAATAGAAATCTAGTGTCAACGTATTATCCCTTTGAACTCCATGGACGCATATATCCGTCCAACGAAAGCTAGTGGTATAGACCATGAGCGCATATTTGAGTTCGACAGAAATTACCAGCATGTTTTACATAAATTCTTATTCTACAAATAATCTTATAATAATATATATAATAATGTAATTAGGGACTTTAAAAAAAAAACGAAATATGAAGATATATAATTGGTTATACCTTATTGTTAGCGTGCAAATATTTTTGGGAGTCACTGTACGTTGCACCGTTTTTAATGGATTTTCATGGTAAAGGATGTCTCATAAATTAAATCTAGAAGGAATAGCTCGTTAAGTTAGCAGTAGACTCATAAAATGGCACGAAAGTAATCATAAATAAATCTTTGATAGTAATTTACTTTCACGGTATTCCCCTAAATACAAAAATAAAATTATACTATTGATATTATTACATATCGTTATGGATATTAAATTATACTAACGAACGTTAACGATCTGTCGTAGTTTATTCTATTTCAATTGAATTCGTCCCGTTGCATTAGAAGAAAACTTTTCTTCTTTAGATCACATACTTTCTTTCATGGCGTCTCAGATCTCGACGACTTCCGGGACTTGGATATCTTCACGGCTGGCGCCAAGCGTCCGTTTTCAATTTTATTTCTTCGTCGATCCTAGTCGCCAGCATGATAGTTCTTCCTTCGTAATTGGCCCGTACGATGGATGCGAGTAATTCCTGAGATGGTTCTTCTCTTTCATTCTTTTATCGATAATTACGAACAGTGGCGGCACCTACCTTCAAATCGTAAGGATGCTGCCAACTACCAAACACACGCACAGCAAATACAGTAAATATGCATGTGTACAAAAAATATTAAAATTATTGTAAAAAATTAGGGAAAAAAATTTAACACAAATATTATATAATACAATACATAATAAATATAGTATATAATAGAATTAATGCAGTAATTAGTAATACAGTACAGATAAAGCTTAATAAAGTTGCGTAAATTATCAAGCATTGAAAAGAAGACTTTCTAAATAAATCATTTTTCGATATTGTAACTTCATATTTTTATTTTTATCGAAAATAGCACAAGGATTTAATTCGTAGGATATCAAAACATTCAGATAACAGAAAATTCGGATAATAAAAAGTAAATTAAAATGAATATCACGTAATGACCCAAAGTAATAATATGTTCAAGATCGATTGACAAACGTAGAATTCCAAAGATGTTTTCTTCACATTATGTCGAGTGAGTTTTTACGCTAAGGTCATTACCTGTACCTGTTACCACTAGTCTTCTCTGTGACGAGAAAGAAGTAAGATCAATGGCGTCGGCGTTGATATCAACGCGTCTCAACAATTTTTGTTCTTCTTCTCCTATAACAGATCGTTTTTCAAAAGAACGCGAACTCTTCTAAGATACAACTAGGTATGCCTTATTATTATTTGATAACAGGCCCCGAGAAAAAGTACTCGTTCATTTCTGTTTTTTTTCATTCTTTCTTTCTTTATTTATCTACCGAGAAAGAAGGAGCATCGAAAAGTGAACGATCCAGACTTAATTACGGCTATGTAAGCCGACATAGAACGCAGCAGTTCTGATCTAACAATAAAAAGATGCCCTCGAGAAAAATTACCAAGTTCCCGTTAACCTATCTGATATCGATCGGCCGTACTTGCGACGCTCTAACATACTCGGGATGACTTTTAAGATCGTTTTTGCTCTGGCCCGAAGATAGTCGTTAATGTTTCTCCCTATAAAATCCAATCTGTATAAGTACGTTCGTGAATTCCTTAACGTCTATCGCATTCCTTTCCAAAATTTATTGAGTTACGACAAATTACAAAACAATTTCAATTTTTGAAGTTATACTTTTTTTTAGATTTTGTTTGCAATAGAGTTATCCTCTTTTATTTTTGAATGCTGAATTCAGTGGAAAAATCTCCAAGAATACCTGAAATAGACATTTCGGAATTTGTAATCTCTATAAAATTTCTTCCAATATATTTATTTCTCTAAGAAATATTTTGGTCAATAAAAAAGAAATTTTCGATTTTTTGAAAATTCAAATGACGTTACTCCTTAATAAAAAAATCTAAATTACTCAAAAACCTGACGTGCTTGTACATTTTTAAAAGCAGACTCAGATGCTACGGACGAAACTACGTAATAATTGATATAAAACATATTTGCTGCTGCAATGGCTGTAAATAAGTGAATTCTAGTTGCCTTCTAATTAACTGAAAGTAAAAAATATTTTGTTTTCCAGGTTTAATGATGGAATCAGAGAAAAAAATCTTCGAGATGATGAATAAAAAAGCAGCGATGTCCAAATATTGGATGCCGCTTGTCTGGGCCACGAACATTATCAACAGGGCAAGAAAAGAAGCTCTGATCACTAGTGATCAAGTAGTGCAAACCCTCCTTGTCGAGCTCAGCGACATCCGGAAGAGGCTTGGCGCATTGATCGGTTACGACACTGTTTGCGTTCCTCTCGTTTACACTCAGGTTAGTAGCCTCGAATTTAATTCAAGTTTCTCGCACGTATATTTTGAAAGAAGTTCATTTCTTCCGTAAACTTTATATTCGTGTTCTCAAATGTTGTCTTTTGTTTTTGTTGATTTTTAGTGAAAAAAAATAATCAAATTTGAGTATTTTTTGTTAAGGCTCGTGAGATATTAAAAAAACTATTAATAATACGAAAAGAATTCAAGACTTAAAAGTTATAAAGTAATCTACACTTTTTCGTTTCTGTTAATTTTCACGAAAAAAAAATAATAAAATATCAGCATTTTTAAAGACACATGAAAATGGACAAATTATTAAAAATAAAAGAAAACCTAAATCTAAAATTGTTCTAACTATTCTCAGTCTTATTAGATTTTTTTAATTAATCATCACTTTTGTCATTGATAAAAATATAAAAAAAACTAGCCTTTCCATAAGCGATGACATTTTTTATTAATCTTTCGATTTTAAGAATTATAATATAACATAATTCATAACTCGCAGAATTTCCAAAGGTAACATAAATAATAATTACCATCTCTCTTAACGTAAGGATCATTTTTGGCGTGACTAATTGCGGCAATCGAAAAACAAAAGACGTTACAAATACTCAAAAATACTTTAATATTCTTAAACAATTTACTTCAACAACGTACATGACATATTGCGTTACGCATAGTTTTAATTAGAAATGAAAGTAAGAAAAATATCTGATATATATATATATATATATCTCTCTCTCTCTCTCTCTCCCTCTCTCTCTTTATCCAATTGAATATATTAAAAACATACTTTACGTGCATAAATCTTAAATTGAAATTAACTGCTAAAGAAAATATATAGCCATCGATTTATCAGTTTACATAATCGATTAATTACCATTTATTTAAAAATTTTTGAAAATCATGCACAACAGGTTGAATCCAAGTGTTTATTTTCATGTTTTCTAAGATAAGAAAAAGAAACATAAAAAATAATTATTCTCGGTACGATTAACTCATCGCGTAAGTAGTGGCATCCTCGTACCTATTACGCTGTTGTCCACCGTCATTGACAGATGTCAAATGTTCGATGCGAACATCTTCATCGAGTTCTGACATTCGTTATTATCTGCATCCATAGTTTCCAAGTCGTCAACAGATGATTTATATTACATAACTTTTTACTTCGTTATCGCATCAAAAATACTCCGACTGTTTTGCGTTTTATCGTGGATGCAACCCATCACGAAGAAAACAAAAATAAAAAAGTAAATTAAATACACTTTTCTAATTCTTTTCCGATCAATGGAGCTTTCTTTGTTTGTTCAATCCCCGCATATCCAGAAAATAAAAAACGTTTCACAATTGCTAATAACTTATCATACCTTTTTTATTTTTACTTTTTCTTTTTTAACAAAACTCATCCTTGCGAGTGATTTTCCAAAGTATACCTTTAGTCGTAGTGACCCTTAAAATGATAAATTTCCTTCCCGGAAAGAGAAAATGTTTCGTACTCGCAATTACGCGATGTACGCCGATGTTGTGCAAACATAATTGTTCATCACCTAACATTCCTAATTGTTGAACACAAGTGCCATTATTTTCGCGGTATTAAAGAGACGGCTTGGTATATAATTTCGACTCTACGTGAGTCGCGTCAGGCCATCAAATTCGTCAACTATAGAAGAGGTTAGGATTGTGCACGATAAATTTATTATTTATCTTTTTTTTTTTTTATTACGTCAGAATAATCACTCCTGCGAATCAAAAAGAATATTTAAGTTATTTTATCATTCGTTCAATCTGAAATTCTTGATTACTCGATCCTTGATTTTCATGTAAATCAAAGATTCTAACTATACGGTAGCGATACAATAGTAATTAAGATAATAGCAAGTGTTTATTGTTTGACCAATATGAAGCAACCGATCATTTGTTTTTCACCGAGAGAAAAAGTTTTACGTACCAGTGTACGCAAGGAACGTATTCTTTCTTACTTGTTTCCCCGATAAAGCTTCTCTTGCCGTGAGATAAGGAATACGACGGCACTTCAATGTAATCATTTATTTCGTGATTTACGTCGCTGTTTAATCTTCCATCGGTCGTTAATACTTATACAAACGTAGCTCGAACTTACAATCAATATAAAACAACGTTTAAGAGTATTACTTCTTTTATACGCGTATGTATGTACTTTGGAAACTGCCATTTTTACTTCCATAATACTTAACATGAATATTTTTTCCTTATTCGTACTACGTTTGTATTTGACTAATTATTTGTCTCCCATTACGGGACCTCACTTAAGCAGTTAACTCATTTTTCTTATCATCGTCGAAATATTTTTAGTTATGTCCGATATGACTAGAACAATATTTAAAACCAATTTTTTTATAATTCTTTATGCTAATTATTTATCTTTTTTTTATGATTATTTTCACTGTGCTTGGTGAAATTGCAAGAAGGTTACAATGTAAGAGCTCCGACTGCAACAGCATTCCGTTTAATAATACGTTTACAGAACAGTTTAATGTCTATTTTCCATGTTCACCATTCACCGTATGCGTTTGCACGAGTATCTTGATTTTTTTCATTTTTCGCACGACTTTGTATCTCCTTCGGTGCAATCAAGGACTATATTAATATCAATAAAATATATCAATGTGTGATAATAATTATGACGGTGAAGTAAATCAAAAAATTTGAAATAAATCAATCTTATTATTTATTTATATTAGGTATAAGATAAATCATAGAATAAATTATGTACAATTTTTATCCATAGATTTATTACAAATAATTTTATGTGAATTTTCATGAAATTTAATTAATTTAAAAATTATTGAAATTTTATTTCTGGTAGACATTAACTTTATGAACTACAACCTAGAGTCCCGGTTAATTAAAGAGCTTCTTTCGTAATCAAAAAATAATTCGTTTTTCTTTTTCTTTAATACTACGTTCCAAAGTAAACTATTTGCTTCTGAAATAATAAAAAAAAAGAAAATAATAAGATGATAATAAAAGTAAAGGATTGAATTTGCATGTCATCAATTTATTTTATACATCAATTTAGTGAAACTATATACACGCAGAGTGTAAAAGGCAACAATAAACACAGTTGACAGTACATGCATAATGAAGTTGATGCACGTTGCATGGTCAAGGTCAACAGGGAGTTGGCCAGTAATTTAGCGGCGATACGTCACGCCTGAGGAGACCATTTCACGGCACATTCGAGAGGAATCGGTTAAATTCGTTGTCGCGTACAACGACGAACTTTGATTCCTACCGAACGAATGGCTTGTTTCTTTTTTCCTTTTCTTTCTTGTTCTTTGTCTCTCGTGTAGCTACATAGAGAGAACATGTTACTTGCTTTTGCATAAACTACCGTTTCCCGATGGCCTTCGTCGCGAAAGGCTTGCATATTGTCCTTGATATTCATTCATACGGGTCGATTCCATTTTTTAAACGTTACAGTCGCCAACGATACTATTGCATTTATTTTCTTTTTGTATCGGGTGTACAAAACTAACATATGTAATATGTAAATTATAATATTTCATTTATAAGGTAAATTTATAAGAACTGTGCAATTTTAAGTCAATGAAAAAGAAAACGAGTCGTTTTTAAATGTTCATGTTTATTGATATCAATGTTATTAGTACTGATGAGAATTATCCGTTGAATATGATATCGGCAAAATGGCCACCTCGGCTCTTGTTACAGATGGCGACTCTTTGAACAAAATTTTTAATAACGGATTCACATAAATGGATACCTTTATACTAAAAAATTGCTAAACTAAATTCTTATAAACGTTACAATTTCATTATTGCAATGATTTGCATTAAAGTATGGAGTTCATCAAATTGTCCTCTGAAAGAAATTGTTTATTTTTTACAAGCCTAAAAGAACTTGATTATTTTGTGATCCTAAAGTAAATTATCAAAAAAATTTATTATGAGTATAAAAAGTTTACAGTGCTTGTACATTAAAATTTCCATAAATTCAAATAATTGAGATAATCGCTTTGGCTTGTGAACGACTCATATATTAACCTTATATCGGAAATATGGATCTTTAGGGCCAATTCTATGTTTGAATAACTATGTTTATTTTTAATTTGAAGTTGTAATTAACAAAATACACTATTAAACAATATTCTAAAGATCCTAAAGAGTACTAATAAATTTTGTCAGATTTTTTAAATACTAATAACATTGAAGAAATTCACTTACGGTGGCATTAATAAAATCCACCTTACCGGCGGAGGGTTAACCTCTTAGCCTATAACTATGAGCGAGACTCGTGATAAAGAATTTGTGCCATAATCGGAACCCACGAGTCTGACTCGTGGTAAAGAATTTGTGCCATAAGCTAAAACAACGAGTCTCGCTCGTGGTTAGGAATTTTTGCATGAAATGCCGCGTATTATTATTTGAATCAGCGATTGGATTTATTTCACATGTGTAGGCCAAGGGCTTAAAAATATTTTATATTGAATAATAAAAATTCCTGAAAACTATAAAGTATAGTACTTCTTACACGTTAGTGTAGAGGTGATTTGAAATGATTTATCGAAAGATTCATCGGACAAATGTACAGAAGCAAGCATAACAATTAATGAAAGAATTATTGAAATTCATAGTTTAACAAAGAGCTTTGTGTAGTCATTCGCATTTTCGATGTCTCGGGCTTATTAATGTGTGACTGTGTTTACTTTTCAGGTAGTTACGCTGTCGCTTTACGCGTATTTTTTCTCGGCTCTACTCGGTAGACAGTTTATTGAACGTACTGAAGCAGGTGGTGGGAAGTACGAGGAACCTGACATGTATTTCCCTTTTTTCACGGCTCTCCAGGTATAAACAAATAACATTATTTAATTTTATTATTGTTCAATATTTTAATTTGTAAAATTTGTTTGTAGTTCTGTTTTTATGTTGGATGGTTAAAAGTTGCCGAGGTTCTTATAAATCCTTTCGGTGAAGACGACGATGACATCGAATTAAATTGGCTGATTGATCGACACATTAAAGTAAGTGTCTAAAATTCTTCCATATTGAATATTAAAGCCGGCTCTAGGCTAAGATATCAGAATAGGAACGTAATGAGTTTAGAGAGTGTCAATATTTTAAAATTAAATTACCAACAATTAACTCTAAACAAACAGACCGATCAAATTTACAATTGTCAAACTTTTGCGTACAATTTTTTACATACGCTTATAAGGCATTGCGTTGTTTAAATAAAAGATAGAAAATAAAAAGGACAAATGACCAGGCGTTGTAAAATAGATTGATCTAGGGTTGTACTATATATCCTTAAATATAATTGAACAAATTTAATATTAAAACCAAGAAAATTTTTTGATTAGGCTGGTTACATGATTGTCGACGAAATGCACGAAGAACATCCAGAACTCTTGAAAGATCAGTATTGGGACGAAGTAGTTCCTCGAGATCTTCCATACACTGTAGCAAGCGAACAATATCGACGAGAAGAACCTAAAGGTTCCGCGGAGCATTACAAGGTCAAGGAAAGTGATGCTCTTTACGCGAACGTTATGATGGGAACACAAATTCATAGTCACGTGCAGCATCGCAAAGTTCATCAGGACGACATGTATGCGGATTATGTGAGTGCGATTGATTATCCGAAATTGATCTCTATTTTACTTATTTTCATTGAACATTGTAAATATTTGATTTTTTTTAGGAAAGCGTAGATACGCCATTAGTGGAACGAAGGAAGAATTGGCTTCAACGACAAATCACACGAATGGGTTCTGTGCGTAGCTCATCGACAACGTATAGCAGCGGCGGTGGTTTCTTTGCTCGAAATCGTCACAACAGCGTGTACAGTAGCCCTGAAACAGGAGGCTTGCCAACAACAACTAACCCAAATTTGAAAATGTCGCTATATGACCGTCTCGTAGGTCGTAAAAGTATCCGCAGTCAACGGATGGGTAGACAAGGTGTGTATTTTATACATAAATATTATAGATAGGAAACTATCTAATAACTAAATCTTTCTTTTTACACATTTTATTATCAAGAGTGATGTAATGTATCATTAATTAATAATTATTGAATATACACACAAAAAATAAGAAAATTAACGTCGATTAAATTAATCATTGAGTGTAAAGAAACGATCATAAATTAGAAGCACGTTAACTGATGATATTGCAGCTTCTTGTTTTTACGAGCCATTCAGTATAACGCGGCGTTTATTTTCAAGCCACTCAGAGGACAATAACGTGTCTTTTACGTAATCGTCTCTGACTCGTCTCGAGTATATTGTTAGCATTGTTCTAACGCGTGCAGAAAGGGTATTATATTATTGTAACCAGATCATTTTAAACAATACCGTCGATCCAACTCTTCATAAAGAAACATCAAATAATCAATTGCAGTAGTTGTAACAGTAATACTCGGAGGAAAGTTAAATTCGCGAATTTTCTTTATATTGTCTATTGTATAATTCCGCGTATGAACGCGAATTACGCAATTCGTACACCCATACGACCTTGTATAACCTCATCGATTTCCGCAATTACTTGCCACGTGCCTCGAAAGAAAAAACTCGAGGCCTTGTGCTTCTTTCTTTTCTTTTTCCACTCACTTGCTTTAATATGAAGGAAAAAAAAAACAAGAAAAAGAAAAAAAAAATCGAGAGAAAGAAGAAGAATGCGCGATCCGGTATAATCAAACAATCATCCGCGTTCGTTTTACTGTTCAATGGTGACAGGACAGAATACGGAAAAAATGTGAGTTTCTTTGCTTTGGTCATTGTGTAAATGCAATTGCTCGTAAAAGCTTCTTTGGTAGTCATTAACTTTCCTTATGGAATGCTCATATATTTCCTAGAAACTACGTATGATTCTTCTGTTTAATCGAAATTTTGTTCGAGGAAGTGTCCTCGGTTAATACGGAACTAAAAGAAATGCTAGAAAGCTAACTTATTTTTAATCATAGGTACGATGACGAAATTGAACTCGGTGCCAGTGTCCTTGAAGAACAGGCCACGCATACCGACTCCGGACGTGACAAAGGAGGTGGTCGATCGTGAACAGAGATTGGCTTTGTCAGCAAGCAACACGGCGAACATCGGCGCAGGCGTCGTTGGCGTCATACCAGCGAATGGTCATTATACTACCGACTTGCCCGTGGTCCAGGTGGTCCTTTCACCAATTCAAGAAACTGAGGGGACACCATCGAACGCGAAATCGGGTGCAGCTGCTTTGGCACAAGCAGTATTATCGCCAACATTGACGAGCGCTGGTTTGGTGGCACCTGTTACTCTGACACCAGTAACTATGAGTCAGCTAACACAGTTGGGTCTAGTCACAACGACATCAGCATCTTCCTACAGACCCACGAATATACAAAACAATAATACGATTCAAGCTACTTTGACGGAGGTGAACAGTAGCGAGGAAGAAGGTTCAGGAAGTGGAAGTTCCAGTAGTAGAAGTGAGAGTATCATGGAACAAGAAGAAAGAAGTACTCCTCTAATTGGCGAGAACACTAGTCCCAATATTAGTAACGGTGGTTCACCCACATTCGACAGTTACAACGATCGTTCACCGATTCTGATGAATCCAGAAAAATTAAGCTATGTCGTAGCATTACCAACAACACAAGAGAGTCACTTACAAACAGCGATAGAACCACGTGGCAGAAGATCAGCTTCCTTACCTGGACCACCCGTTGTCCAGCCAAGAGAAGACAGGAGTATGTCATTACCACATTCTCCTGGTCTTCAACCGAGAGAAACTCGAGCAGCTTCCATCTCAAGTAGAAACGATCATCCTAACCTAGATAGACTTGCGATAATTTCGCCAAATCATGACCTACGACCTAGGACTAATAGTTTTGGCCATGAACTTACCAAAAACAACCAGCAACGTAATCAGGAAACCTCGAGGAAGATCAGCAGTGCTTCTTGCAACAATGCCGCGATAACAACAGCACCAGTCGTGCCAAACCAGACAGCAGCCACTCCTAGCAAAAGGGGCGAGGTTTATGTTTGACCGAAATTATTCCTTATCAGACTTTGTCCTGATTCCTCTTTAACGTATTCGTGAATTTAAGATCATTAAAAAGAGAGACAAGATATTTATCTTCATCTTCTCTCCCATCCGTCCACTATTATGATTTTTTTTGTACATAGTATTAATGGTTTGACAGGAGTCCAATCATTAAAATCATTTTATAAACAGCATCGATCGCGAGCCTATTTGTTATGAATTTATTGTTTTAGGAATACAGTTTATTGTCTCGCATATATGATGCTTTGGATTTTGAAAATGACTTTAAAGATTAAGTCAATATTCTGTAAATACTATCTCTACTTGTGCATATAAATACTAGAAACACTCAACGACATAGTTTAAAAAGAGTCTTGAACTTTATAATAAAAATTATAATAGAAAAACACGAAGATGTATGTGTCATGTGGGTATGTTGTGTGTGCGCGCGCATATGTATTTGAATCATACAAGTATAAAAGTATTTAAAATAAAACAACATCAATTTCATATCCTAAATTGATAACACGAAAGTATATATTTTTTATCACATGTGCAATAATGTATTAGCGTGAATGTAAAGCACAGTCTTGCTTTGCCGTAAGATGTATGAATAAACGAATGACGATTATATTAGATTTCTGTCAAAGTAATTATATTAGAATAGACATTGAAGTATAAGTAGGAAAAGTTTTTAACTCTTATTTTAAACGAATTGTAATGAAGTAAGTAATAGACCATGTTTAGGATAAACCGTAATAGTGTGAATACCGGTGCGTTGCAATATAGAATTGATCAATTATGGTATACACAAATATATGAACCATTTGCGTATTTCGTCGTTGTGATATGAATTTTAATACATACCTATTTATATTATACGATACATGATAGAATTGTATTTCGCACGCATATATATAACGAAGTTCAACTGATGTGAGAAGTATGCATTTCTTCACCAATCAAAGAGTCGTCTTTTTTTCACGATAGGAAGACAATTGCCATATTTATTCAATGACATTCAACTCGAATCTTTTGTATACGTCATACTAGAAAACAATGAATTTCTATGCATTTCTTCGCGTATTAATGACTGTACACGAATGAATTATGCCATATAGAAATATTGTATAAAACAGTTTGTATAGTTATCGAGGTTTTGTAGAAGCCGTATTCTTAAAACCTGTATATCCCTATCGAATCTTACTTTTGTTTTTTGACGAGTCGATAGATAGAAAGAGTTATTGTTTTTCAAGGTCAACGAGATCTTGCTAGTATTTCAAAAATGAAATACGAAATAAAGGGAGATCGTTAACGATTCAAAAAATATGATGTATATATAATATAATATATAATATAACATGAAAGTATATAAGGGTGTTCCAACAGTCGCTTTACCTAATAAAGAAAAAGAGAGAGGAAAATTAATATAAAATTAATATCATAATAACAAAAGTTTATCTTTCGTGTCAAGGCATAATCTTCGATTGCGGCTTTATTTAAAAAATGTATAATTTTTCAGCTTGGTACAGCGATTTTTAGGACAACCTATATATAAAACTATAATAAACTTTATTTACAAATTTTAAACAGTCGTTTTATAGTTGCACGATAAATGAAAAAAACGAAGAGTCAGAATTTAAACAGACGAAGTGTTCAATCACCGATAAAATAAAATATCGTGATCGGATGAACGTACAGAAGTTTGTCTTACGGTAAACATATTACATTTTTATACATAGTTAACAGATTAAAAATATCGTCTTACGAGTCGACCGATGTCTCGATATTAGCAAAATATAAAATTGTGTATGTGTGTATTTGTAAGTAGTGACGGTAGACGATTTTTTTCCTTGCTATACAACTCGTGACATGTAATTAATTATAATAGAAGGGTATAAATGAATAACATAGCTTTTCTTCAATACACGCAAGATCAAACGTTGACAAGTTTTATAAATATTATTGCCAATTCGTTAATTGGCTCAATAATTCGTGAAAGCACGGAAAGCTAAAGAAAATATTTCTTGTCGTTATTTATATTGAACGAACGATGCGATCGATGATTTAACAAATAAATATTTTTTTACGACACGATCATGTCTTATTGTATTTAATGAAAGTTCGTCGTGAAACCGAAAGTTTCACATTTACGAAAATTCCGATGGCGAGCGGAGTGTTTCGTGTTGTAGATATTTATCTCTTGCAGTATTTTTTTATATATATGTATACATAAATAAATCGTCTATGTATTATCGCACCGCCTGATAATTGTTATTTCAAGCAATAAAAAGAGAAAGTGCGATTATTAGTTTTGGATATAGATGATCGTCTCTTTTAAAGAGTTAAAAGAAATGTTTCATATTATATTTTGCCTATTATATTATATGTAATCAAGAATAAAATAAATTTTTTTTTAAGTATTGATATATTTCATTTTAACATTATAAACGATTTTTTATTAGATCACAAAGAAATAACAAATAACAATAATAATAGTGATCTATTATAACTATCTTATCGACTGTCGGTTATTGCTTTCAAATTCATTAAATTAAACTTTAGCCTCAGTCGATTAGGTATTCTATATACGTACAAATGATTTTTATTAGAATAATAAAAATTATTTATAATTAAAAAAATAATAATAGTGTAAAAATAATGCTAAAACTGTCTTACCGATTGTCAGTAATAGCTTATAACTTGTTTAATCTAATTCTAGTTTCGATCGATTAAGTATTATATATGTTATGATCAATGTATTACTGCGGGCATTGTATAGAATGCCCGACATTTTTTTAGCTCCAAAAGGTTTTGGTCAATCTATAAAATATGCTTCAGTTAGCTGTGTTTAGAACACGGAGGGAGGGAGAGTTTTTAAGCCCGTGTAAGTGAACAAACCATGGAAATTGAAAAATTTGGAATTAATATCCTTAACAAGTTTCGGACAATCTTTAAAATAAGCTTCAGTGGGGTGTGTTTTAGAGCATGGAAGGGGGAGTGCGTCTCAAGCACCAATTGCAGCGTTTCACTCTCGACACAGCCAATTGGAAGCTGCAACGTTTTATTGCCATGTCAGCAACGCCTCCTCGCCAGCGTTCATTTCTTTACACGATACGATTCAAATTGTAACGTATAACTCTAAAACTGTTCTAAAATTAATAAACGATTATTATAATAAAGTGATCAATTACTATTGGATCTAAAAGTTTAAGGGTAAAAGAAAAAACGATAGAATTTCAAGAATTAATGTATAATTAAAAGTTAAGGGAAGCAGTTATACAATATACAAAAGTTTAAGGGAATTTAGAAAGATATTAGATGTAAAACAAAATATAAACAGTTTGAGGTTAGATAAAGATAGCAGCGAGCGAACAAGCAAACAAGAAATGTCCCAAAGCGAAGGAAGTGACACTGATTGTGAGTGGTTAATAGTAAACGAAGATGTAAAAAGCAAAAAAGAAAGAAAAAGACCAACTGAACAGAAAATAAGTGAGCAAGAAAGAGTAAATTTAAGCAATGATGATATTCTCCCAATTAGAATAGATTTCAGTGAGGAAGAAACAGAAAAGGAAAATAACACTTTCAAAATAAGTCATGATACACAAGAATTACTAATGGAAAAGAGTAAAGAATATGAGGAGGAGAGTCCGCTAATGTCGACATTTTTGAAAAAGCTAGAAAAATTAACTACAGATTTGACGAAAATAATTTTAGACGAATTAAGAGTGTGGAGAGCAGTAATAATAAAAGATGGTGCTCAGAACCTAGGAGATAAAAAACAAAATATGGAGCAAGAAGAATTGAAAAAAATATCGGAAGAAATTACGGAAAAATTTATTAAAAAGAAAAAACAGTCAGAAAAAGAAACAAGAAAAAATAATCAAGCACAAGAAAAAGAATTACAAGATATGGAACAAGAACGGAAAGAAAAGGAGAGCAAAATAAAGGATAAAAAAGTTAGATTTAAAGAAAGGGTAGAAGAGATAGGGACGAAAGATGATTCGGAAATAGATTAAAAAACAGTAACAGAAATATAAGGACTCGAAATGTAAAAACTGAAGCCAGAAAGACAATAGACATATTTCTTTAAGAAATAATAAAAAGTAACTGCTATAAAATTGCAAGTGCAAAACAAAAAGTGACGAAGAAAAAAGAAAGATTAAGGAGTAAATAAGTTTCGATCTTGATTTGACCGAGGAAAAGAATTCAGTACAAAAAAAAATGAAGGGAAAAGCGAAAAGGTATATTATATTTTTTAATTTAATGGGTATAGGAAAGAAATGCCAAAAAATTGTGAACTTTATAAAAGTTTATAAATGAATATCTTCATAGGGCTATCCAAAAGATTATTGGAGGAAAGCATAACAAATGACTGATTAGAAAAATTGGAAGAGTATAGAAATAAGGAACTAAATGTAAATAAAATAACATAAGAAATAATGAAATAAGAAAAAATAAGGTTGTATAAAAAAAATGGATGAACAAACGAAAAAATAACGTGCAATAATTGATCAATATAGACTTATCATTTCTGATAAATATAAACAAAGTCTTATAGTTGAAAAAAAAGATATGTTGTAATTATAATATATAAAATCACTATTTATCTAGACGTATGCTTATATATTACGATAAGCATTATATATTATATCTGATTCATTCATGTATTTTTTTCATAAAGAAATACATTCTAATAAGTTAGCTGTGTCGATTGTTTTAAAATATGTGTACATAAATTATGTTGCCAAAATGAAGCAATGATCAGTATACTGAGGAGCATCGAACACAGAGTATATGTAGCTCTTTTAATATTGAATTCAGTTGTAATCAATTGACTTATTTTGTTATAAAATTAATAATTTTATTACCAAAATTTATTTATTTAATTATTTTTAATCAAATGCCAAAATAAAGCAATTACCAATATACTGACAAGTATCAAACACAGATTATTTGTAGCCACTGTAATATTAAATTAAATTGTAATCAAATGACAGTTGTATTTTTTTTATGTAATTAATAATTTTATTACTAACATTTACTTATTGAATTATTTTTAACGTATCTTTTTTTGCGATCCTGTTCTTTTCTCACGATCGTATAAGAGCTGATAACGGTACATCACTTACGCGTATACGTACATACGAAGAATCTAACATATGCAAAAAAGATTGTAAATATTGTTGAATTTTTCATGAATCGTTACATTCTGATCTAAAAACTTATTTTACTTCTTACTTTCAAACAAATTAATTTCTATAGCACTGGCAGATATATAGATACGTTATTGTTAAGTATTATTCAGGATATATAAAGTATAAACCCGAAAATAGTTTACCTCGAAAGATAAGGTGATTAGAACAATAATGATATATATATTTTATTTTTCGAGCTACTTGCAGAGTCATAACACTAGCAACTTTTCAGTTAGTACAAATTTGTCTTTTTTCAAAGAACTTACGAGTCCTACGCTAATTTGTTATTTTTATTTTATTCGTTGGATTATTTAAAAATATTACGCTATGACGCTGATAAGAACACTCGTGATTATCTCTTTTAGCATGCTAACGGCTACAGAGGTAAGTCATTTTGATATATTTTTTTTAAATTGTTCGTCTATAGTTTAATTAATTTGTCATAATGAATTAAATTTTATTTATTGTATTTATTGTATTTAACGAATTCTCCAGTAAATCAAACTAAAGTTTAATCCTAATCTCTTGTAAGATCTTTGCAACATATGTAAAAAACATTCGATTTAAATATAAATTAATATTTCATTCTTACTGAATTTTTTAACCATAAGAAAAGTGTTAAATATAATTAAATAAATATTTAATTATTTTATTTATTTACCGAATATAAATTTCCTTGTTATTAAAATTAACATTTGTTAATGTATTTGTAGTGTTTCATTTTCTTCTAACAAAAACTAGAAAATAAAATTCGAATTGCAGTCGTTTTAAAGTTTCTACCGATAAATTTTCAGTAACCTTTTTAACGTTAAACGAGCTGATAAGAACTGTTAGTCATGTAAAAGCATTTGTACATTTTTATATCAATAGAAACGTAGCAACTGAATAATTATTCTACTAATTACTGTTCTTATGAATCTAATATCGATGTAAAGAAATAATAAATCGACAAACACACACACACAAATTGTAATTTTATAAATAATATATATTGTATAAATCAACAGGCATTCAATTTTACTATTACAAGAATCATAGATGAGAAAATATTAATAAACAATAACTCGATATTTGACTTTAAAATAACCGGTGATTTTAATTATAACAAAGTCTACATGATAATAAAAAAACCCATTACGGAAAAGGATGGTATTCTCGTAAGTATCGTTAAAGTATCTTCGTATATTTTTTCTAAAAATGAAACAAATCTTTTTCATATTTTGTATCCAGCATCTTCAAATGATTTAAAACTGTTTTGTGATCGATGCTTAGCTCCATATAAATATTATAATGATTGTTAATGTGTCGGTATCCTTCAATTTTTTCTACGGTTTTGTCGACCTTGCAACTAATTAGTCGACCAAAACGAAATGAATCTTTGATACCAAAAATTATTAGTTAAAAGTTAAGTATTAAGTTATTTTGAGAAAGAAATGCATTATGTACTGCAATTATTTTATACAGAGTGCTGTTGTTTACTGCTCTTTACGAAATAGTTGCAATACACACTGAATATTAAGCTCAAAATATAATTTAAAATATTCTTTTAAAAAATCGATTTAAACAGAGATACAATATTTGACAAATGACATTTAAAAATAAGACATCAAATGCACTCTAATATTATAATTCTGTATAATATACTTCATCCTTTGAAACATGTTGTATTCTTTAATTATATTATTTATAATCTTATTTATTTAATACAGATTGATGTAATAGCGGAAAGGTTCGACGGTTTGAAATTTCAGTTACCCGAAAATCCAATTAATCTTTGTAAATTTCTTTCTGAAGAACAATTTTTCAATTTCGAACCACATATCCGACAATTTCATTTTTCGAGAGTATTCAATTTCGAAGGTCAACTTTGTCCGATACTACCGGTAAGAATCAAACCTAATTGGATAATACTAAGAATAATAATTAGTCTTTACGAATATTGAAATAAAAAATATTAATTTTTTAGGGTACAAGAAAGTTGCTACCGTATATGTTCCCGAAGAATATAACACTTTCCAATGACTTAGGTTGCGGAGATTTTGTTTATAATATTAACATAATCACTAGCAATCCAAACAATCCTGATGAGTACAAATATTTGATTTCTAGTCGAACGACAGTAAATATAGAGAGTGAAACTTGTTCAAACACTCTTATATAACATAACATGTAAACAAATTTTATTTTATTGTATAATTTTAAATTCGAGGTTGTACAATATGTTAATTGTAACGATCTTTATAAAACTTATTAAACATTGATAATAAATGTATAAATAAGAATAATTTGTATTAATAATTTTTATCAAATCATTGAAACTGAATTAATTTTAAGAACAATTAGGATCATTGAATATAAATTAATTAAGTGTTAAAGTTTATGAGCAAATAAACCCACATGACTGTACCGAAAACATCAACAATACTTGCATTTCTATAACAGTAGTAAAACGAAAACAATGATCAATGTAAAAGAAACTGAATAATAGAAAAATTTTAAAAATTGCACATAATTAACTCAAAAATCAATATTTTTTATTTTTTACATCATTACTCTTATACTGCAAATATTTGGAAAGTCCCGAAATGTTATGGACGCTAGACGGTGCTGTCGTGCACTATCCCTATAAGTAACAATGTTTCTTATGCACAAATGCAAACAATGTTTAATGCCATTGTTTATTTACAATTTCTATATAATAGGATGTTCTTTTCAAACTAATTGATATTGAAAAATATTTGAATAACAATGAAAACAAAGGATGACTAACTATTAAATAGGAAAAACCAACTATTCCCGCTGTTTTTACAGTTTTACCAACACATACGATTTTTAATAACAGGTATTTTCTGTACGTTATTTTAATTTTTTAATTCACTTGTTATTAATAAAACTTCCAAATTAAACTCGTTAAATATTTAATTAATATAATTATGTATTTAATTTTAAATATTATTCATCCACACCACATCAATATTTTTCAAACAAAAAACTAGTAAGCGTAACGGTGTACGATTTAATCATAAGATTTAACGGTACACTCACTACATATTCATGAATGATTTACAATAGTCTACAATAATTATTATTACATAAGTATTTTAAGGTTAAGTTATATTTGTTACTTTTTTGTATTTTTTAAGATTCAGTAATTTCTAGGAATTTTCAAGATTTGGGAAAATCTAGAACTAAAAAATTAAACCAGGATACTAATAGGGTAAATTTATAGGATACATCTGGCAGTACTGTTTTCTAGTTCCTTGAGCTTAGACGATGACAAGCCATCATGGCACGCGGTCGGAGATGTTGTCACTGAATAACTGATTTAACGAATTTATCGTAATGTTACAAATTATACCTTCTTTATATTAACTACTTGTTTAATCAAGTTTATACGTTTTTCTACTTTACTTTCTGTGTTCATTGAGTTAAAAAAATTAACAAGAAACAATGGTTAAATTAACCGAAGAAATGATTGTGGCACGTACACGAATGTCAGATTTTTCTGCCGTAAAGAAGCTCAATTGCTGGTACGTATTAACAGAACATTTGTTTTTTCAATAAGTCATTTTTATAATTAATTGAAAATAATTTAATTTATAAATTCAAATATTTTGTTTGTATGATTACAATCACTATACAGTGATTTCATTCTTAACTGACTTCACATATAAATGTAAACTGTTAAATATGTGTATATTATTGCAAATAGCAAAATAATGATTAAAGTTAATCTTTAAAATACTTAATAATCGAGTTATTTTATATACATATATAATTGTTCTGTTCAAATATGCATATTAAGTAGAAGTTATAAGTACTTATTTCTGTATATAATTATTTCATCTAAAATATTCATATAAAGCTATAATGTAAATAAAAAATATCACAAAGTTAATATTTTTATATATTACAGGGGATCGGAATTAACAGATGTAAGCATTTTACGTAAAATGGAAAATGTAGAATTATTGTCATTAAGGTAAGCGGTTTTCATTTTATTAAATGATTAACATTATATTAATATATGTATATTATAAATCACTGAAGTTGTCTAAAAAAAAAGTATAGAAACAATACAAATGAATGAAGTATTTTAACTGTTAGATTGAAAATTAAAAAAGGGTTTTATGAATTGAAGTATTTCAATGTATTTTCCTATTTTTTTTAAATGTTATCTTCGATATTATATATACTAATCTATATATGTTGAACCGAAATTTCCAAGAAATACATATATCAATTCGTAGAATTAGGTTAATTTTTCCAAATACCTGCATGCATGCGAAATAAAGAAACGTAGTGCAACTATTGACACGCAATCGCGGGATTTCATAAGAAATCGAGAAAGTCAAAGAATGAGATAATCCAATTGTTACAATAAAAGTCAATTTAAAAGAATTCTCATGTGTTATTATAAATCTATTTTTTTCCTTTTTCCTAAACCTATCAATCTTGAAATGCAAAAATGTAATTATTAGAATCATTAGAACTCAAATTAAAATAAGTGAAATGTTATATACATATATACATTTACATTCTTAAAATTAATTAGTAGCAAAGTTATAACAATCATAAAAAGTATCTTTATTTGAGAATAACTGTCATATATCGCATGAAGCAACAATGATTGTTGTCCAGTCCTGCTATGAACATATTTGGTAGAGGAGTTTGCAATCGCATGTACCACCCACAACAATAAAACCTGTTTCACCCACATGCTAATTTTATATGCAATGTTCTAACTTAAATGGAAATCGTGTCTACTCGTGGATTTTGTTTACTTATTATACCTACTAATATGAATGTAAAATATATGCAAATTAGAAATTGTTTGTTTTGTATGTTTTCTATTAATTATTCATATTATTTTATTATAGAGTTATTATATATATAAATTTTTATTTGCAGTGTAAACAATATTGACACGCTTGCTGATTTTCAATACTGCCACAATTTGCAAAGTCTATTTATTAGAAAGAATAATATCAAAGATCTAAATGAAGTTTGTTATCTCCAAGAGTTGCCCAATTTAAGGAATTTATGGCTTGACGAAAATCCTTGCGCAGAAAAAGATGGGTATAGATTTTCTTAAATTATTTACACATGCACACTTCTGATCAATCACCGCTTAATAAGTATATCGTTTTATCGTTATTATCTGATATGAATAATTAACAGATATCGACTGACTGTTCTTCGAACTTTACCAAATCTCGAAAAACTGGATAATAAAGTAGTATCTCCAGAAGAAGTGCAAACTGCGTTGTCAAGAGGCAGGGTACTCGTGCATCCGCTTGATATGGATGCATCTCCGCCACAATCAGAAATTATTAGTCCAGAGGTATAAAAATCATTTCAATTATGAATTTTTAAACTAAACTTTCTTATAAATAAACCATTAAGTTGCATCTCTGTCGAAACTAATTATATATTTATTATAAGTATAATGTTGAAAAATGATATTAACAAGTTTTATGATTGTTAACTCATTACAAATAAGGAAGTACCTGTTGAGTATATTGAAGAAACACGTGTGGAAAAGCATAGGAGATATAGTTCATCTAGCGACCAGGTAAAATCTTTCTAATTGGTAATGTATTATAGTTAGATGTTCTTAAAACTGCTTTCAACTTATTAATACTGCAATTCTTAATTATTTTAATCTAGGAATTATTAAAAAAATAATACTAATATTTGATACAGTATGGTTACCGTATATAAATGACTGATGTATATATATTTATTTATTTTTTCCAGAGAAGTTACGATGAAATGCATCATACGCAAGAAGAGTATCATGATTCTGACAGAAGAAATGCAAACTGTAAAACATCATTAACTCATCATTATGCTCCAAGCAATCAGTACGCATATGAGGTAAGCTTGTAACTCGTAAGAAATGTTAATTTATGATTAAGTTAGTTAGAAAAATTGAAATAACATGTATCTTGTATGTTCTGACTATATCTTATATTTTTATTATTTGAATAATATTATACTGACAGCTTCATAATGGGCAATCAAAAAGTCAAAATAAAGATGAGAACATGTCTACAGAATCACGCAATTACATTGAGACTTTGGCTACTAACAGTCTTGATATACCTAAGGTATTGTTATCACAACTGCGTATAATTTCCAAAATGTAATTATTTATCTAGATAAATTTGTAGTAGTACATAGCAATGCTATAACAATTTGATTTAACACTACAATCATATGAAACATTAAAGTCATAATGTAAAAGTTAATCATCTTAAACTATTATCTGATTATCTGAACATCGATTAAAGAAGATCCATTATTCCGGTGTATACTAAAGTTCAAAATGTAGAATGTGCTGAATGATTTTATTTCTCCTTTAGTTCAGATAATCAATATTCTATAGTATTTACACAAAGCATAAGCTTTAATATATATATACATATATATTACACTTTATTAAATATCGTATGCTTTGTAGTCAGAACATTATTTATAAGAATTATATTTGCATGTTTATAATCTATTATTATGTTGCCCGAGAAAATTAATCTGTTCTTTATCATAAAAAATATAAACTATAAGGAATAATATTGCAGGAAAACGATGATCAACCAGCAGTGTCAAGACATAATGGTGATTATGATGAGAGACAAGGATATTCTGAATTTGTTAATAATGATGCATCTCAGCATTTATATACGTCACCCTCGCCACGTACTCAATACAGTGTTAAATATGAAACTCAAGAAGATAATCGTTTTGACAGGAATAATTACGAGTATGACGATAAGAGGCAGATAGAATGCGATGAACCATTACCTCAACCATCGTCTCAACATAGACGAATGCCAACTCACCATAGTACTGAAAGGGTCCGAATTAAAAATCAATATACATATATACAGGATGTCTGAGTTATGTTTATAAAACATTTTAATCTTATTTTGAGTGTAGAATACACTCACAACGTGTGTACGAAAAAACCTTAGACATCTTATATAAAAACAAAATATTCTCTTAAAAATGTAATCTAATTTATTGTAATATATGAAATTTAATTTAATACAGGAAGATACAAGTCAAGTGCCTGGTTGGGTAAGACATTCGGATAAGGAAAAATGTAGACCGCAATTTCATTATCATAGACGACCAGTTACAAGAGTATGTATTATGTAAGATTAAATATTTTATATCTTATAATTTTTCTCTTAATTGTTTTCATATTTTAGAACTCAAATATACTCTCTGCTGTATTATGCCTAGTCAAAGAATTGGACTATCCCAGTTTGGAAGTAGTAGAAATGGCAGTTAGAAATCGAATGGATGAATTAGAAGAATGATGTTTCTGACGCCGTCCTCAAAATCTTCAGGGGACGGTTGGCTTTTCTCGCGTTGGCAGTATTACTTCTATCCCAAGTCCAGAATTTTCTGACTCACTCGACTCCAATCAGTGCATTGATAATGATATGAATTTTAACAATGAACATCGTGTATGCAATCATTATGGCATTGATGAAGCTAGTGACAAATCACAAATGCATAATAGAAATGGATCTAATGAAAACTTTAATTTAAATCGAAATTCAAAAACTTTTGTTAATGATTCGAATAATAGGTTTATCAAGAATAATTCACATACATACAAACTTCGTGATTCAGGATCAGATAATATAACAACGACAGCAAATAACAGTGAACATAAAAGACTAAACGACGTTAGAAGAGTAGCAAGCAGCGACAGTATCTCCCGTGGTAACAATAGTGGGATATATTTCAATCAAGGAAGCAAAGATCCAAACCAAGATTGTTTAAGACGATCAAAAAGTCCTGACATTAGAAATACGACAATGCCACTTCGTTACATTCAGTCGTCAAAAGGAACTTGGACGTACAACTTGTAAGTGAAATAATAGAGTAGATTGTTTATTTCTGTCTATGATAACATCAAATGTTTTCAGAGACAGGTCATACGATTAACGAAGATAAAAATAAAAAGAGTACTTATTTAGCTATTGCTTCTAAATTACAACGTAAATCATTTCAATATATGCAAGATGATGAATTATATGTTCTATTTATAAATTAAGGAAACATTGTTCCAGAAAAACAGTATTTATTGTACTTATCAAATATTTGTAATTATAAATTATTAAAATAGCAAATTTTTCAAAAAATATCAATTATTCGTGCTTTGGATTAGAAAATACTAATATATAATACTTGTCAGGCTTGTCATCATTTTGTTAACACATAATTAATTAGGTTAATAGAATGAAATATATTTATAAAATACAAACCTCGATATTCATCATAGAGTAAAGAAAATTTTTCTTTTGAAAATAATACCTTGATCTAAAAGCATAACAAAATGCAGTTTCTACATGTGATAGTTAAAAAGTTAACAAATGCAAAAAATTCAAGACTGTACAAAATGTTTAGATTCTTCATGCATGTGTGCAATATATTATATATATATATGTATAAAGATCTGAATAGAACAGTTAAATGTCTATATTTGCAATGCCTAACCATAGAAAAGCTTCCATATATATGAGTCATTCCACGCCAAAGGGGTCATCTGAAAAAGTAGCCGATTCGGCATAAAATGATCCATATATATATGTATAATGTATATATATAATGTATGTGTACTCTATTTTAATATGTATAAAAACAATCTAGCATAAGGAAGTAATTAAAGTAAAGATTAGTAATAAAAGTATCCAAAATTATAATATTATGAGCAAATGATTCAGTGCTTAATAATAATTCGACAGATGGATTAAAAAATACATTTATGGATTATATGAGAAGAGCTACTCAAGAATTATAATAAAGTGATGTATAAATTCCAAAATAGAATAGAGTAAAGAATATATTGGTGTTTAAAAAAAAACATTAGATATAATTATCTATAGACTGATACGCAGAAGTATAAATTTTAGGAAAGATATCTAACATTGTAAATTATTTAGTTAATGAGATTAAAATTAAATCTTTCTATAACTAAAAGAAACTTCAATACGTAACAAGAAATTAATTAGTTATGATATACATGAATAGTTGTGTAGGAAATTTTTTAAATCTAATGCAATATTTTTCCTTACTCCCAGCCGTCCAGCTTATATATCATTAAATAATTTAAATTCATCATTATTAATATTTACGAGATTACAATTATTATTATTATCGCTATAATTATTGTATGACTGTTATCATTATCATTTTAACTTTTGCGTCATTGTTTCATTATTTTTTGATAATACAATAATAATAATATTGCATTTTATTACACAGAGATTTCATTTAGAAATCAGTTATTTAAAATTATAGTGATTTAATCATGTTACAAAATGCCATTTTTGTTTCTACAAAAAATATATTTTGACGATTAATAAGATTTTCTTAATTAATTAATATTATTTAGTATTATAAGATTCCTATATATATATTAAACATTTCCAATTTTATATTTCATTGAAGACAAAACAAATGATTATATATTACTGCAATAATTTCTAAGAACATATGTGAAATTCATATACAAACCTGTATATATACATGCTTTTAGGCATCTTAATTACGCGAGATTGTCAATCAGTTACTTTGAAATAAACAAAAATTAAAGGTATATAAATTTAAAAAATGTTTTGGACAAAATTTATATAATTTTAAGATTTATGTAAAAAATTATATAAGTTTAAATATTAATTGATACTAAATATATATAAAAAGAGAAGTCTAAACGAATCTGTTTTTTTTTTATTATCATTATTATCGCTAATTAACTAATCGATAATAACAAGAACTTAAAATAGCAACAAATTATATAATCATAATATACGATATGTTTATTCTTTCCTACATTATAATTAGGAAAAAGATTTTATATTAAAAATTTTAGTTGATTTTACTAAATATTTCAAACGCAAACTTGTGTGTGCTAACTAACTAAACTAATTTAATTACTATCCTAAATACTACTATCCGTAAACAAATATGTAACAACATTTAAAAATTCTATATTTATTCTTTATTCGTGTGTGTTACTGTAATAATTAAAAAATGATGAATTACGTTATAAAAATTGTTATGTTCTGAAATGAGTTAAAGAATGTATAGGGTTTCAAAAATTCGATAGCGATTGTTTATGCGTAAGAAATAAAAATCATATATTTTTGTTTAAAACATTTTTTATGTAATTAATTAGTCTGTAAAATAATTTCAAACAAATATATATATTCTATGTTTATATGTTTCTATAATATATGATATACTATATTAATGTTAAAAAGAAATCACGATATCTTATTTGTTAAAATGTATTAATTTGTTGTTATAAGAATGCAATTTATTAACATTGTAAATGAAAAGATATTGTATTTAAGTTAATAAGATATTTATATTTGGAATATATAAAATAATATATACAAATTTCTTAAATTTTTAAACAAAATCTACTGTTATTTAAACTTTTGCATTAATTTACAAAATGTACTTTATTGACCATTTTTATCCTTTCAGCTTTAAAACGCTGTTGCGTGAAAATGATTTCAATATAAGAATAAAATGAGAACAGAACTAAAATAATTGTATGTAAATAAACTTTGATATTAATATTATTTGTTTACAATCAATGATGATAATTATAAAAGAAAAATTGTTTATACTGATATTTTGTGAATGTAAAAATATTATGTAAAACTTATAAATATCATAATTTAAACAAACAATGTAAAGGTGTTAATTTGAAGGTATGTATTAATAATTATGAATACTCTCAATTATGTGTTTATATTCCTGCCAAAACACAAAGCAAATAATCGAATATGGCGCCAAATATCTATAATGTGTCATATATAGTGTATGACAAATTGAGGTTATACCCATTGCCGCACACAATTTAAACGATTTTAAAATGGCGTACGTCTAATAACATTTATATTTTATTACTGTGGAGGCGAATTGGTCAATCATAATATCTTTATAATGAAAAAAAGAAATATGAATTTGTATAGAATGCATATTTATTGATGAAACATTTAATATTAAGAAAATATGAACGTACGATTTTTTAACCTATTGTTTATTTTTAACATTAATAATGATTACATTGCAACAGATTTGTTGAATTTGGATTGTATTTTCATAACCTTTTGAAAGTAACATTAACTCTTATCAAATTTTATCAACTGTTTATCATCTTTCTAGATATTGTGCTTATATTGTGCGTATATAGATATTAATACTGAAAATGACAGCATCCTATACGCTAGGAAGTGATATCGTACATTTAAACGTAGGAGGAACTAGGTTTGTATTAAAGATACTACATATATTTCTAATAAATATGTTAATGAAAATGAAATATTATTTATTAAAGGTTTTCTACGTCTCAACAAACCTTGACATGGATACCTGATTCATTTTTCACTGCTTTACTAAGTAATCGAATTGCCAGTCATCAAGATTTGGATGGCGCATTATTTATCGATAGAGATCCACGAATGTTTTCTATCATTTTAAATTATCTACGTACCAAGGATATTAATTTAAAAAACGTTGACATTCGTTCTTTAAGACATGAAGCAGAATATTATGGTATTACGCCTTTGGTAAAGCGATTAATGTTATGCGAAGATTTAACTCAATCTTCATGCGGTGATGTGCTTTTCTCTGGTTATTTACCACCACCTGGTTAGTATTATTTTATTGCTCTTTTTTTTTCTTTTTCTTTTATGTAAATTTTTTTTTACCTTTAAGGTATCCCATTACAAGAATCGGCAACCATTCCCCCAAATATCAGCGATGTTTCAGTTCACGGTAGAGTTGCAACAACAACTTCTACATCTAGGACAGATACAGCCACTACTTCGCAACCTATAATATCTTCATATCCTTGTAATCAAAATACAAATGGTAATTGTAAATATATGCTATTGTTGAATTATTTTATTTCAATTTAACTAACATTAAATTAAATTATATTTTTTAATGATAAAATTTCATAGGGAACTTGGACATGAAAAGAAGTAGAACTTAATTTAATTGAGTTGGACGTTTCGTCCCTTTATTGGGACTTCTTCAGCAACTTAATCATTAAAGCTCAGCGTCTTTTT
>NW_014569638.1:399469-413366 GCF_001313835.1 Polistes canadensis | reverse complement strand
AAAAAGACGCTGAGCTTTAATGATTAAGTTGCTGAAGAAGTCCCAATAAAGGGACGAAACGTCCAACTCAATTAAATTAAGTTCTACTTCTTTTCATGTCCAAGTTCCCTATGAAATTTTATCATTAAAAATTATAATTTTGGACGAGAGAAAATAATAAATAAATTAAATTATATGTTACATATTTTTAGGACAACAAAATCATAAAAGACCAATAGCTTCTCATGTGCGCAATTCATCGTTAGATTATAGACTTTCTCAACGTGGCTTACCTCATTCACGAACTCCCTCTTTAGATTTGAGACATATTCGAAATAATTCAGCAGATTTAAATAAATTATACAAAAATGATGTCGGTGTAATATTTGGACCTCAACAGGGTAAGAATATATCAATTTATATTTATCTAAAATATATTATTACATAAATGTGTTATATAGGCATTATATTATTAAATAATTTAGTTTCAGCTTGGGTAGATCCTTTAAGAGTGCAAATTATAAAAGCACATCATAATTGGATAGTTGTTGCTTATGCACATTTTATAACATGTTATCGATTAAAAGATTCATCTGGATGGCAGCATGCATTTACAAGTCCACACATCGAATCTATAATTGAGCGAGTAGCAATAAATGCAAAAATAGGTAGTGGAGTTGACGGTAAAATGGTAGCTATTTCCTATGGAAGTCAAGTGAGATTATGGAGCGTTTCCGAATATGGCATTAAAACAAATATTGGTACTTTTAATTTGAATGTCCGTGTGGAATATTTATTTTTTATTGGTAGCCAATTAGTTGCGCTTTCACCTACTGGAAAGATTGGTGTCTGGCATGCGATGACGCATCATTGGCAAATCCAAGACGTAGAACCTATTCTATCATTTGACACTGCTGGCACATTTCTTCTTCTTGGTTGTAACAATGGTTCTATTTATTATATTGGTAAATACAGGAGAAATATTACATATTCAGTATAAGTATTTCTTACAATGGTAACAAGTAATAAATTATCTCGTATTTATATTACAGATATGCAAAAATTTCCTCTTAGAATGAAAGATAATGATCTTCTCGTAAGTGAATTGTATCGTGATCCAAGTTATGATCCTATTACTGCTATATCAGTCTATTTAACGCCAAAAACAAGTGAGTTGAAACATTCAACATTGTCATCTATATAATCTATTAATAATAATAGATTAAGTATGAATTCTCATTAAATATCATTAAATAATTATTAGTACTTTGATTAGCACATACATCAAATGAAATTTTATTATATTTTAATATACATTATTTAACTTTTAGTACGATATTATTACACGTATTTGATATGAAATTCTTATTAGTCTCATACCTTTAATTATTAAACTAATAATAAAGTTAATATGCATATATAAAGGTTTTATGTATGTGTATACTTATGCCTGTAATAAGAAAAGCAATAACTTATCCTTCCTCCTTTGACACTATATATCAAAGCCTTTTTATTAAGCCACAAACATATATGCGGCTTTCAAATATTAATACGAGTTTATTATTACATGCTTTGCCTCATGATTTCGTACAACTGGATAATTAGCACAAGGCAAGTATGGGTCATTATAATCTAGTGTTTGTTTTCGATTCCACATACAATTTAAATACCATTTCTTAACATTTACTATTTAATTACACATAAAACGTTTGTATAAGTTACAAAAAAATTCTCTTCCTCTTAAGTTTGAATAAAATTACAGCTATATGCTAAGTAAAAAAATGCACAGCTTTGTATAGCTACAAAAACTATTTGTTTCATTTTTCATTACATTACTCCTAATGGAATAGTTTATGTATAAGATCAATTATAAATAAGTAGCTTTATCAAATGCATGTGTATAACATATACACGTTCATATTTTCTTCGTATCAACGTTTTATTTCTATATCACACTAATTGTCTATAACCCAGCTATTCTTATGCATCCAGTTGTACCAAAGTTTTTATTAATAATTATTTTAATCGTTACATTTTCTTTTTCGATTATTATTTACACAATAAATACATATATATATATATATATATATGCTAATTTATTTTATTTAAGTTTAGTTAATTAAATGTTTTATATTTGCTATCTAAGAGGAAGAGAGAAAATAATAAAACGTTTACTACCAGCTGCATATTAATTTTATTAAATATTGCGTATAATGCATTAATATTTAATGTGTTTATACCACTATTATAATTACTTTTGTATGTAATAGTCATTTTTATATTCTGTTCTTAAAGAAAAAGTATTTTAAAATTCATACTTCGAAATGTTTAGATTATAGTACATATCTTTATTATGTTTTTTCATTTTCATAGGTCTCTGCGGAAATTGGATTGAAATTGCTTACGGTACAGAATCTGGTAGTGTCAGAGTCATTGTCCAACATCCTGAAACTGTTGGTCACGGACCACAATTATTTCAAACATTCACCGTTCATCAAAGTAGTGTAACAAAAGTATGAAATTGTTGAATCATTAACTAATAGAAAATTAAAGAAAAATCTAAAAATTTGATAAAAATTGTTAATTCTTTTAGGTAACATTATCAGAGAAATATTTAGTGTCTGTTTGTTCTGAATACAATCATGTAAGAACTTGGACAGTGACAAGATTTCGTGGTATGATTTCAACGCAACCTGGGTCAACGCCTGAAGCAAGTTTTAAAATAGTATCTCTAGAAGCAGTTGAACCCTGCGTCAGTTATTATGCTGGAAATGATTTTGGTATGCTTTTTATTAATTTATTAAATTTACTTTTTTAGAATATTAGTATTTTATTTCCATTTTATAGGTCCATTTGGCGAACAAGATGATGAGCAAGTTTTCGTTCAAAAAGTTGTACCTGAAACTGATCAATTATTCGTACGATTAGCATCGAATGGAAAAAGAGTTTGTGTAATACAATCGGTTGATTGTAGCATCATTAGTTCATTCTATGTTCATGAATGCGAAGGATCTAGTCGAATGGGCTCCAGGCCTAGACGTTTTATATTTACTGGGCATTCTAATGGTACTATTCAAATGTGGGATTTAACAACAGCTTTGGATCCATCCTTTCATCAAGATAAAGGTATTAACATTAACAAAGGTATTTATTTTTCTATTATATATTGAAAAAATATTAAGATGTATAATATTGATGCTTTTTTTATATAATAGTATCAGATGTATCAGGTGGACCTACGCCAGAAGAACTTTGGAAATTGTTAGATCAATGTGATCTAAGTAATAGTCATTGCTCAACACCATGTATAAGTCCGTGTCCATCGCTCGCAGGTGTAGGTGCAAGAATTAAAACAAGTAATGTTCTATTTCTTAATCAATCGCATAACACTGAGGCAATAGCTGGATCTAGCCAGCAACAATAAGTATAAGTTTTTTATCATTATATTAAGTTATTTGATTTTTCTTTCATTTTTTCTCCCGATTTTACGTATTTTAGCAAGTTAATACGCATTTATATATATACGTATTTATTATCAATTATTTGTCAAAATTAAGTCATTATAGTTATAGTTCCTATTTTAAAGCCAACGGCTGATAATTCTCTGTTAATTAAATGATCAAATAATAAAATAGTAACGTACAGAACTGACTATATTTTAAGAGAAAAAAAAACATTTTTTTTGCATTTTCATGCAATTTCTAAAATTACTTTAAATCAAAGATAAAATTGTTGCAAAATAAGCAAGTTAACAAATATCTTTAATACTCAATGATAGAAACAAAATAAACCTTGCTATCTTTTTTGTTTATTGTTAGTTGTTTTAGGAAACTATAATATTAAATATAATTCAGCAATAAATGTGATAAAAAAATAAATTTTAGGATTATAAATATTAGACAAAGATACTATGACTTTTCAATTTGTTAAGTTAAAATATAAGAAGCTTAAATATATGTAATTTTTGATAATTTCTTAATGTAATTATTATTATTATTTCATAAAAGCTGATATATCAGCTATATCAGCTATATCTATATATTATATATATAGATATATAATATTTTTATTAGATATTCTCAAATAAGTAAATAAAACTCTGGTGTGTGTATTTATAATATTAAATTGTATATTATAAATTATATTCCTAAAATAATATTGGGTAAAATTATATTTTTTAGTCTAATATTATTGGCACGTATAATTTATAGTAAAAGTTTTATTTTCTCAGGCACTACGGTGATATTTTATAGTTTTTCTGACTGATATTACATCAAGTGTAATCACATTATGCGTTGTACGCATATTATTACTTAATATATCCATTATTAAACTTAATGTAGACATATTTTGTAATGTAATCTACAAGTATATCCTTATAAGTATATCTTAAGTATGAACATATTTCATAACATGATTAATTATTATTTAGTTACAAATGAGATACTTGATATAGAAATATTACAGTCTAACACCCGTAACAACTTTACAAAATATAATTCATATAAATCTTTAGATATCAGAATAAATTATTATGATATATTGCTGGATCAGTCATTGGCGTTAATAGAAAACACCATGCAAATAAACCAATGACAAATAAAGAAAATAGAGCTGCTCTTTTTAAAGGATCTTTATAAGCTACGACTTCCGATAATTCAGGAAATCCCATATGATTGCAAAATGAATGAGCTATGAAAGGAGCTATAAAGTGTCCTATGAAAAAAGAAAATGCAAAGATTATTAAAAAAATATATATATATTTATATGTATTATTAGAATAATATCATTTAATATAAGTTTGATAGCATAAAATAATCTACCTGTTTTAACAAACAGAAATGCTGCATAAGCTCCAAATAATGTAGTATATGCAAATTGGAAACCTATGCATCCCAATCTTTCATTAATGAAAATATTTTTACATATTTATACCATTAAAATGATAGATAAGAAATACTTACAAGATATGAATAAAGCAAGTTTTATTTCCATTCCCATTTTAATTCTTTCTACTACGTGATGAAAATGTGCTACTCCAAAGAATAACGGGCATATAAAAATGGCAGTAGTTTGTGTAAAACATTGTAAAAGTAATGGTAACATACAAGCTCTAAAAGTCCATTCCTCCGACAGAGGTGCGACAATGTGATTTCTCCACCAAATTAATGTATGTACACTTCCTAGCCAGTACATAGGCTCTAACAAAATCAAAATAATTAATTGCATTATCAATATCGATATTATAAAATATATTATTTTGATTACAAACCAGCATATAATCTCCAGAATCCATTAAAAATTTGTACACTCAATGGGCCCAAAAATAAGATCATTGTTAAAAGGAATGGTATTATACTTGCCTGGAATAGGCCAGACCATCGTAAACCTAATAATTCCCAAATGGTTGCCTAGAATATTTTCTTGCTATAATAATATAAACATTTATTTAATCTACATCCACAGACAAGAGTATTTAAAATAGTTACTTTTTGATAAACCTTTTCGTCCAAACCAACGTATAAAAATATTGGTGAAATAAGAGCAACAACAAAAACACTAAAGAATCTTCTTTTTATAGTAGAAGGATGTTCTCTGCAAGTTAAAAATATAGTAATACGATAAATATAATCTAATATAAATATAATTTATATTATAAATATATCGATTCTCTCTCTCTCTCTCTCCATCTAAATGCTTCATAAATGTATCTTTTAATGGGAATTAAAAGAAAGTGTTGAACTAATTGAATTATCAGTTTAAAATTTGAAATTAAAGTTTCAACTTTGTACAGAATTTTGACATTGAAAAGAAACAAAAAAAAGGAAAAATAAGAGAATAAACAAGAAAAAATAATTGCTCTATATAAGAATGAATAATTAAAATAGTTACATCTCGATAATTAATATTCGTACAAGTTAAGATATCTAGCCGAGAAATATTTTGGAATATTCCGCCAAAAAATGAAAGAAGGAAAGTTTAAAGAGTCTCCGCCACGAGCGCTGAAGCAAAGTTCATTCTTGTCCAGAAATATGAGCTACACGAGTGGGAGAACCAACTGAAAGAGAAGGGGGAGAGAAGGAATTGCTTTCTCTTTCTCTCTCGCTCTCATATACTTTTTTTCATTCGTAGTTGTCTGCCTGCTTGCCTACGAGAGACACTGTTAAAGAGCAAAGCGTGTTCGGAGCCACAAGAGAAATGATTGTACAGTTTAACGTTTGAAAGATTAAATGGATTTTCTGTACCTGTTGTGAGGAGAATTCCATACGTACAAACTCGCGATATAAACAACCGATAATACGAAGCATGAGAAAATTCCGGAGATACAGGATAAATCGGCATTTCGACCTGTGGTCTCCATAACTCCATACTAATGTTGGTTGCTTGTGTGGTAGCAATTCACAGTGTACAAGGGGGGGATCGGTAAGGGGTTGAAGGAGTGTTGGGTGGTGACGGAAGAAGTGACGGGGAAGGGAGAAAGAGAAAGAAAGACAGATTCAAGGAGAGAGAGAGAGAGAGAGAAAGAGAAAGATTGCGCGAGTACGATCAAAAGAGAAGAGGAGAGAGAGTGAGTGAATAAGAGAGAGAAAAAGATAGAGAGAGAGAAGAACAGAAATTCATCCGATTGGCGCTCCAATACTAGTCGACAGTGCTACCGTCGATGAGAAGATGGCCGCTGGGCTCGGTAGAAGTGTCGCCATTGTTTAGTGTTTAGTTATTTTAACAATTTTCGCATTATTTTCTTTCGTTCAGCACGGGAAAAATGCCAAGCGCATCGTTTACGTCATCGCGCAACTACGTGCGAAGATCAAAAAGAAAAGGAGCTAATAGAATTCCCCTACCGTCAAGAACCACCTCGGGTAAGGCATCCCAAGGCATCGGTTCACTTCTTACCTGTCGCAATTCTTTTTTTTACCTTTATATTTTCTCTATTTTTTAATTATTTTCTTTCAATATAATAATAAGGAATAAATAAATCCTTTACAATTCCATTTAAATCTCTCAGTTTAATAACATAAGCTTGCTTTAAAATGCCGACGATGGTAAACGCGACAGTCACCCTTCAGCTTATACACACACACACACACACAATACGTCCATTGCAGATATGTACAATTTTATAGGTTGAAAGGTCTATCATCGAAAGCACCGATCAGAATTCTGGATGACGTTTTTAAATGTTAACGACGTATATAGTTTCATCGTTTATCGATCGTTTCGTCTTTTCTCTTAATCATCGATTTCCTTTCCTGTCTTTTTACCATTGTCAATTTTTATTCCGGTACGTCCGTCCTGTCTACACCTCGCCTCACCCCACCTCCTTTTTTCTTTTCTCTCTTCTCTACATTTCTTTCTCTCTCTATCTCTCCCCCTCCCCTCCCCCCATCTCTGTCTGTCTGCTTGTCTGTCCACCTCTACCTCTTTTTCCCCTCTTTTCTTTTCATAATGTCGATTTACTACCCGCACAGCTGTACGAACCTGTACGTCTTCCTCGTGTACAATTAAAAAAAATTCAATAATACTTCAAGATAAAGAACACAGCTGTTTCAATGAACCAATATTGTCATACATATTTTACGTTAAATCACTGTGTCATTCTACTTTCTCTAATGATTATTATGATTCCAAGGCAGTTGATAAGATTCATAAACCTCGATCGAAAAAGATATTTTTTTTGTATTGATTTGTATATTTGTATATTTTTCATTTTTGTCTACTTTATGCTTTATATTATGTTTTGGTGTCATTTACATTTTGGTATTTTCTCTCTTCTCCTCTTTTCTTTTCTTTTCTTACTTCATTAGTATGAAATTTATAAATGTAATTATATTCTTGTAATTTATCTCTCCTCCAAAAAGATTTGCTTAAACTTGTCAAATGATGTTTATAGTAATCAATATTCGTAATTAACATGGTGATAGTATACTCTTTTTCTTTTATATATATTTAGATCAATATGAAATATAATAATATACATACTTGAGCTTTTTTCAATGAGAACCAAAGAACGAAAAATTGATAAAATATTGAAATTCGAAGAAATTTATTTGGTAACAGTTTTCAATTTTGACAGCTATTTTGAAATATAATCTTTTCAATCTATCTGTAGTTCAGATACAAGTAATTTTTTACACACTAGATGTGTAATAGTAATATATTATTAAAAAAATCACCCCAAATCGAATTAGTTTTTTATTAGATATTTCTAAATATTACCTTTTCTGAAAACATAGCAATTCTAATTATAATACATGCACACATAAAAAACATAATTTAAAAGAATAGAAAAATGAAGAAACGCACATTAAGCAACTATTAGTTTATTTATTGTAAAAATGTTATAATGGTGATATAAATTTGGTGTATTATAGCCGAGCCATGCGAATTGCCATGTCCAGCATCAAATCAGATTCCTACTGGCGGTGGTGTTGGTGGAGGTGGAGGTGGAGGAGGTGGCGGAGGAGGAGGAGCAGGGGCTGGAGGAGGAGCAGGAGGTGGTGGTGGTGGTGGTAGTGGTGGAAGAGGATCTTCGCCTAGTGTGTCAGGTGTAGCTGCACCTTCACCATCTCCATCACATTCGCATTCTTCGCCATATGATTTGAGACGAAAAAGTCCACCTCATCCGGACCCAGCACCTGGCACAAGTTCTGCACTGCCCCCCTCAAGTGGCAATAGTATCGCTGCTACTCTTGGCAGTTTTACCCTTCCAGCAAGGAAACGACCACGGAGAACATGTTCACTTTCTGCTGACGGTACGTTTAAACATGTCTATCAATTAATTGACTTTTTGTATGTAAAATGTATATTCTTTGTTTTATTGTCAATTAAGTAATGATCTATGTATAAATCTATTTCTTTTTAATAGGTACAAATACAAATACAGCGGCACATTATCTCCAATATGAATTACCGGATGAAGTGTTGCTTACTATATTCAATTATTTAATGGAACAAGATTTGTGTAGAGTTTCACAAGTTTGTAAACGTTTTCAAGCTATCGCAAATGACACAGAACTATGGAAATCTCTATATCAACAAGTATATGAATATGACTTACCTTTGTTTAATCCAGCACCTTGTAAATTTGAATTTGTTTCTCCGGATGAGTCAGATTATCCAAATCCATGGAAAGAAAGCTTTAGGCAATTATATAGGGGAGTACATGTTAGACCTGGCTTCCAGGACTTAAAATTTAAAGGGCGTAATTTGCCATATTTCAACACAGTTCAAGGAGCATTAGATTATGTAGATGAATATAGAAGCAGCAACAGTAGTTCTTCTAATAGCAATGGAAATACAAGTGCTCAAGGAAATTGTTGTGGGAGTAATTCTCAAACAATAGAAGAAGCACCTCAACACTTGGTATTCTTACATGCTGGAACGTACAGAGGTGAATTTCTTGTAATCGACAGTGATGTTGCACTTATTGGAGCAGCTCCTGGTAATGTTGCGGAATCAGTCATATTGGAAAGAGAAAGTGAATCTACAGTAATGTTTGTAGAAGGTGCTAAGCGTGCATATGCTGGCCACCTTACTTTAAAGTTTACTCCAGATGTTACTAGTACAGTTCCACATCATAAACATTATTGTTTGGAAGTGGGTGAAAACTGTAGTCCTACAGTCGATCATTGCATTATTAGAAGCTCGAGTGTTGGTAAGGATACACAATTTTAATAATTTCAAATATTCAACCAGAAATAGAAGAAAAAAAATGTTAATATGAAAATTACGTTGTTTATTTGTTCTAAATTGAAAAACTCTTTTTCTAAAATCTTTTTCCAATATTTTACATATTATAGTAGGAGCAGCTGTTTGTGTCTCTGGTGTTGGCGCTAATCCTGTGGTAAAGAACTGTGACATATCGGATTGTGAAAATGTTGGGCTTTATGTTACCGATTATGCACAGGGAACTTATGAAGACAATGAAATCTCTCGGAATGCATTAGCTGGTATTTGGGTTAAAAATTATGCCAATCCAATTATGAGAAGGAATCACATTCATCATGGCAGAGATGTTGGAATATTCACATTTGATAACGGTCTTGGATATTTTGAGGCCAATGATATTCATAATAATAGAATAGCAGGTTTTGAAGTAAAAGCTGGTGCCAATCCAACAGTTGTACATTGTGAGATACATCATGGTCAAACAGGAGGAATTTATGTTCATGAAAACGGATTAGGACAATTTATTGATAACAAAATTCACTCGAACAATTTTGCTGGAGTTTGGATTACTTCTAACTCAAACCCAACAATTCGAAGAAATGAAATTTATAATGGCCATCAAGGAGGTGTGTATATATTTGGAGAAGGAAGAGGTTTAATAGAACATAATAATATTTATGGTAACGCTTTGGCTGGGATACAAATCAGAACAAATTCAGATCCAATAGTTAGGCATAATAAAATACATCATGGTCAGCATGGAGGTATATATGTACATGAAAAAGGACAAGGTTTAATAGAAGAAAACGAAGTCTATGCCAATACTTTAGCAGGAGTTTGGATTACTACAGGATCAACTCCTGTTTTAAGAAGAAATCGAATTCATAGTGGAAAACAAGTTGGAGTTTATTTCTATGATAATGGACATGGGAAACTAGAGGATAATGATATTTTCAATCATCTTTATTCGGGAGTACAAATAAGGTAAACAATATTTAATATATACAATTTAATATATAACAATATAATAAATAATGATTTTAATAATGATTTTTTGGAAACAGAACTGGAAGTAATCCAGTGATACGTGGAAATAAAATATGGGGCGGACAAAATGGTGGTGTTCTTGTGTACAATAGTGGTTTAGGTTTACTTGAACAAAATGAAATTTTTGATAATGCCATGGCAGGTGTTTGGATTAAAACAGACAGTAATCCTACATTAAAAAGGAACAAGATATTCGATGGGAGAGATGGAGGAATTTGTATATTTAATGGTGGTAAAGGTAATTAGTCTAAAATTATTTTTATCATTGTAATTTATTCATTTATCTATTTATTATATTAAATATTATATGTAATGTAGGTGTCTTGGAAGAAAATGATATATTTCGCAATGCACAAGCTGGGGTGCTTATATCTACACAATCTCATCCAGTATTAAGGAGGAATCGAATTTTTGATGGATTAGCAGCAGGCGTTGAAATAACTAATAATGCAACTGCAACATTAGAATTTAATCAAATTTTTAATAATCGATTTGGTGGTCTGTGTTTAGCAAGTGGTGTACAACCTACGACTAGAGGTAAATATATAAATACTAACATCAGTTATAATACAAATGTGAATTATTTATTAATACTTATTCATTTCATTTAGGTAATAAAATATTCAACAATCAAGACGCTGTGGAAAAGGCAGTTGGGAATGGTCAATGTTTGTACAAAATTTCGTCATATACCTCTTTTCCAATGCATGACTTTTATCGCTGTCAAACTTGCAACACCACAGATCGCAATGCAATATGTGTCAACTGCATTAAAACTTGTCATGCAGGGCACGATGTAGAATTTATAAGACATGATCGGTAAGATATATAATTTTATATTATTTAAAAAAAAATGATCTACAATCAAATTTTATTATTGATATATCAAATATTTTTACCCATCACATTACATTGATTACAGTTATAGTTATATATTATTTGTAAATTTATGATAGAGGCACTTTATATATATATATATAATAAGAATTTAAAGAATAAATGAATAATTACAGATTCTTTTGCGACTGCGGTGCTGGTACATTAAGTAATCAGTGTCAACTTCAGGGTGAGCCTACACAAGACACTGATACATTGTACGATAGTGCTGCACCAATGGAGTCACATACACTTATGGTTAACTAGGAATTAACCTGAACTAATTTAAATAATCAAACAACATTGAACATGTAAGTTGAATTTATTGCACATATGCAGCATCTGGTGCTGCTGAGTTCTTTATTATAACCCCAATCTTTTTCTACCGTTCCCATCATTCCATGATTGTTTTTTTCCGAAATTATTATCATTGTCATTTTTCATTTACATATTTATTTATGTAATTTGATTCTATATCAACATATAGAATATGTTCATTCATATATTATCAACAAATCTCATAATTTAACTTAATTAAGAAAATTATATTTTCTATCGATATTTAATTTTTGATATTTTAATAATAACATATTATGTTTTTGTTTTCTTTTCTCCATTTTTTTCTTTGAGAATAAAAGTTTAAATTTGTTTTATATGTTGCGGTTTATGTAATAGCGCAAAAATGTATATAACATATTTGACCATTTTATTTTATTTTATTTATGGGACACTGGGGTTTTTCTTTTACATTGAAAGATAGTAGAGAACTCTGCAATAATAATAATTATAATAATAATAATAATAATAATAATAATACTAATAATAAAAAAAATAATAGTAATAATAATAATAATAAACCCATAAATAAGAAACATTGATAGAAAGACGTCAAAGTGAAAGGTGGTACGATGAAATCTACAAGTCTCGATGAACGGAATAATTAGAGGACATAAAATCCGCCAAAATAATTGTGTTGTGTAATGATATAAAATTAATATTAATTTGTAATTAACTAGAAAAGAATACCAAACTTTTCAAGTATCTTCCGTTACGAGAAAGAGAAAGAGAGAGAGAAAGACACGTTTGCTATCTAAATTTTATGTGAAAAGAGTGCAGTGATAACTGTGTAAACAAAAAGAAAAATCTGTGTGTATATGTTCTAATGAAAAAGACATTGAACGAAATTGTCATTGGAACGTTTTAATAAACTATGTCAAAAAATCCAGTACAGTGGAAATGCGACATATTATGATAAAGTCTCTACGGTATATATATATTATAGTGCCGAAGAAAATGTAAATTGTGTACATCGTAAGGAACTCGGTAGAATAGCGATATTGACTGGTCCTCTTGCTATTTAAAAACAAAAAGCATAAACATTATTAACACGTGAAGTATATTAACAAAATTTGCACAACACTTGAAAAATAATAGTAGTGTATACAGGAACGTATGAAAACAAAAAGGAAAAATTAAAGAAAAAGTGCACATATTATACTTAAAATTTGCAGAAGTGAAAAACAAAAAACTAAACGATCCAACTGTTCAAAGAAATCTCGATAAATACATTAATGAAGAAAATCGACTGTCAATAAAATATATCAAGTGCGACTGTAGTTATGAATTTGTCATATAAGCGAGATATCACAATTTCACAAGGAAGAGAAAAAGACACAAGAAAAAAAGAAAAGGAAAGAAAACATAAGAAATACTAAAATAGATATATACGTATCTATAAAAACACAATATACAACTGGAATATAATCAAAATGAAGATAAACAATTATCTATACATTTTAATAATTTGTGAATGTAAAAAAAAATGTATTTCATAATATGACGCGTATGGCATTCTTTTAATTACACCACTTGCGTCGTTAATTGTGATGGTCCTAAGTTGCCTAAGAGCAATGTGCATAATAAAATAAAGAACAAAATATTTAAACTATAATGAATTTAAACACAGTGTATAATGGTGTTTATCAATTAACAAATACAGCAAGTAAGAAATATTAAACTGTCTGAAAGGAGGAGTAGTTTTTAATATACATATAATCTCGTATCTATTATACGAACAATCTGTTTTTTCTTTCTTTCTTTTTTTCTCTCTCTTTTTGTTTTAAAAACAAAAAAGAAATAACATTATGTTAGTGACAACACGTCTAATCATATTATTATACTTGCGAGCCAAGTTCTAATCTCTACTTTGTATGAAAAGAGCGCCTATTAGTAATAATTTTAGATGCAACCCTTCTTCGTTTATGCGAATTAATATGAATATAAGTAGAAAAAAAAAAGGATAAAACAAATATATATATATATATTT
>NW_014569638.1:396047-397774 GCF_001313835.1 Polistes canadensis | reverse complement strand
TGAAGAATCATCCAGAAGAGAAATTTTATTGTTAGGAAGCTTCTTTCTTGTATTATTTTGACAAAGGTATAATTAATAATTTGTTTTCGTTTCTTATTTTTTAGTTAAGAATAAAAAAACAAAATTAAAAATAAATAAATAAAAAATGTTAAAGCATATACAAACTATACATACATGAATTTCACTTCTGGGACGCATAATATATTACGATCAATCATATTATTATAAGACACGTTTTTATTTCTTGTCTCCGTTTTTCCTAACTGCTGTCCTTTCCCACCCCAGTATTTCAAAGTGTCTTCGAATTAATTGTGTATGCGAAAATCGCGTGTAATAATAATGTTTTATTTTTAATGAAGATATATAAGAGCGTAAAGTGTAATTATCTTGTATCAGCTGCGTTTTATTTTTATTAATTTTAGTGATTATTATTATTCTTTTTTTTTTATAATACTTTTTCTTATGAAAGCACTTTGTATCATTTTACATGTATAGTCCATTGAAATCACATACATACATACACGCACACATATGACATATATATATTCTCTATGTTAGGACTCAACGTTTGCTGCTTTGTTTGACTGTAATTTATTAAACAGCAACAGAAAGCATAAAAAAAGAGAGAGTATCAAAAAATTTTTAAAAAGAAGATTGTTAAAGAGGATATGAGATTTTCACTGCGTCAAGGGTGTATTATTTCTTCGATTGATTTATTTTGTTCGCTTTTCTTCTCACTCTCCACTTCCCCTCCGATTCCGAGCCAATGGCAACATAATTAATAACATAAAAATCGAGCGAAGAAACAAAAGTAGCAAACGCGGAAGACCAATATTCTCGTCGCGAACGTTCTTCTCTCTTTCTCTCTATCTATCTATCTATCTCTCAATAAATACTTGCCATTTAAAACGTTAGTTGCCATAGTTTGCTGCTATTTGTTTTTGTTTTGCGGTAGAAGCTAGATAGACGTAAGCGCGTACACGCATTATGCAAAATACACGAATCCGCGAATGCTGATACCACTACGTATTCTGTAAATATTAATCTGTCCACACATTATATACATATATCTACATACACATACACACACATACACACTTATATATATATATATTATTAATGCATTAATTATATGCTATTATTAAAAAAATTTATGATCGTGAATTATCATTTCTTTTTATTGTATATTCTTATTTTTCTGTGTACTTCAATTCTCGTAATATTATTCATGGTAATATAGATGTAATTATATATACAATAATTATATTGTAAGAAGAGAAGAAAAATATTTCTAAGGAAAGTTATATATAGTTTACTCTTTTCTTTTTATTATTATTTTGTTTGTTTTTATATTTTTTTTTTGTTTTTCTTTTTTTTAAAGATACCTTTTATGTAAATGATGCATTCTTTGATTATATGATCGCTCGAATGAATAAATTATTATTATTATCAAAGTCATTCTTCTTTCTTGCGATCTCTCTCTCTCTCTCTCTCTCTCTCTCTCTCTCTCTCTCTCTTTCTCTCTATCTCTCTTCCACTTTCACTTTCTTTAAAAGATACACGTCTATTTAAAGACTACTTTTTACTAAAAGTCTGATATAATATAGATATGCTTTTGAATTTATAAGTTGTTACAAAATATAGTCGCTTATTTCTCGTACTTGTAAACATTATCTCTTTCTCTTATTTCTTATTAAAAATTTACTCCTGCATTATACTATATTTAA
>NW_014569638.1:287573-395906 GCF_001313835.1 Polistes canadensis | reverse complement strand
TAAATAATTAATAAGAACAATAATGATAATAATAATAATAATAATAATAATAATAATAATAATAATAATAATCATCATCATCATCATCATCATCATCATGATCATCATCATCGTCGTCATCATTTAAAATATATAATTCTTCTCTTGTTACGTATATTTCGATTTTATTTTTATAATCAAACTTTTATACCCACGTACCTCACCCCCTATACATCTTGGTCCATATTTAATCTATTAAATTATTCAAATGGAAATATACATGCGATGAAATTTAATCCATGAATGTAAATGATTATATACGATTAATAACTAAATACTTTCGTGAAAAATGAGCATAAAGTACGATTTTATATGTTGCGAACGAGTTCTTTATTTATCCGAGAGATTATGTTAAATGAAATTTACGCTGTTATATTATTATTTTTATATTATTATAAATGACAACATATAAATATGAACAGTTGTAATTCTCTTACTCTATACACAAGTTCTTAAACAATTGAAACATTTAACAATATATTTTAAATTCTCGGAATTTTATCTTTAAACAGTATTATGAGCGAGGTAATAACTTCGTATTAGGATTAAACAAAAATTAAAATAATAAACACATTATAGTAAGCTTATTATTTAATAATGTACAAAACTTTATACTTTGATTATAATTCTTTTTACTCTTTTCCATATTTGTCTGTAAATATTTTCATTTGAGAGATAATACTGATTTGATTAACGAATGAATTTATTCTTAAATTTTTGCTATAATGTTTGAGTCGTTTAATTAGCAAAATTTAATTAACAAAATTTTCTTTACTTTCTCTCACACATATATATGTTTACAGTTATAGTATGTTTATTAGTTAAATTAGTAACTGAAATTAAAGAAAATTTCATGAAATATCTCCATAATTTATCTATTATAAATAAGAACAAATATTACGTTAAACGACAATACCACATGGTACCATGCCTTATCGCACACTTATAAGATATTAAATATCTTTACATATAAGATATATTCAATTATTTTGCAAATATAATTGACGTTTTTTCAGTCTATGAATACATACGCGTATATATATATATTACTGAAAAAAAAAATAATATATATATAATATTAAAGCATATTTTATTTGTACAAACAAAGTTATGCGATGTTTTTGTGTCTTAAAATCTCATTCATGGTGTGAAAATGATAATTAGCGTGTCAATGATTTTTTACATGTGTGCATAAATATATATAGAGAGAAAAAAAGAGAAGAGAAGGCAGATATATAAGTTTTCAATTTACTCCTAATAATTATTGCTATATTTCATGTATGTATATACATGTTACTGGAAAAGTGGGAAATTCGGCATTGTTAGCAATGTCTAGGCATTGCCCACAAGCGTTTTTAGGCAACGTAGGAAGAATTGTTACGGATTTATTGGGTAACAGAACGCAACACACACATACAAGCGAGTATGGAGCGGATTTTTGTGCGCGGGTTTTTGAGACTGTGCGTGCCGCTATACTATGCGCTATACTATACTATGTTGTGTGTGTGTGTCTGTGCCTGATAGGATAACAATTTTTCTGTTTTCTTCGTTGCCTAACAATGCTGTTCCCATTTTGCCGGTAATATATACATACAGTGAGTAAAAAAAATATTCGTACCGGTCAATTTAAAGAAAAACTTTGAAGAACTTTATTTATTACAAAAAAATGTTAACAAAAAATATATATACATATTCTTAGAAATCTCTAAAATTAATTTTATTAAAAAATAATGTTTTATTTATATTTGTTATGAAAGTATTAAGAAATTTTCAGAAATTAACAGAAAATATATGCATAATAAATATTCGTACAGTCCTTGATTTGTGACATTGTGCATAGGATAAATACAAGATCATCTTATATCAATATAATTAGGGTTAGTATATCTGGAGACGTTGTCAATACAGATAGTGTTCTAAATTCATAGAGAGTCAACAGTGATAACTGTAAAATGGAACGAAAAGGCAAGGAAACTGCTGAAGAAGAAAAAAATTATTATAAATTTACAAAATTATTTAAAAAACACTAAGTAAAAATTCAAAAATTATAAATAGACCACTGTCGACGATTCAAGGAATCATTGATAGATATAGAAACCGATAAACTTTACAAAATAATCCACGAAAGGGATGTAAACGCAAAATAAATAAGTACACTGGCCGATAGATAATTTGAAGAATAAGACAAAATCCAAAGATGAATGCAGTAAAAAATTTTTTGCATTTTTTAATAACATTATATATAGTTTTAGAGATTTCTAAGAATATATATACGTATTTTTTGTTAACATTTTTTTGTAATAAACGAAGTTCTTCAAAGTTTTTCTTCAAATTGACTGCTGTATGAATAATTTTTTCACTCACTGTATACATTTACATTAGTATGTCATACAACTAAACATTTAAACTTAAAAAGCTTTTGGATATTAAATAACACATATATTGGTTATTATATTATATAGGATCCATTTTTTGGTGTATCCAGTCAAAGAAATATATACCCTCTACTAATATAAGATTAATCGTGAGTAATATGTACAGTAATTGTAAATATCTGAAATAACTTTGTTTAACGAATGTATGGATATAATAATATACAGGGTTTTTCGAAAGAGATAGCTACTACTTCTCTCTGATTCTCACCATAAAATATTATTACCAAAAATGACAATTTACATAGATATTAATCTTTCCTTAATTTTTTTCTTGGACGTTAATTATAGACTATAATGTTGATCATTCTTAATTACAAGGGCTCTATCAGACCTTTAAAAGAACAAATTTTGTAAAACTCTACACAATTGTATGTGTTCATTAGTAGCATAATTTTTTCTATAATTTCATTTTCTTTTGAATTAAACTGTAAAACATTTAATTTTCCATCTAAAATGAACTGGTATATAAAAATGCATGTGAAACTTCTCCCTTCGTTTTCTTTGTGTGGTCCTAAGAAATTCCTATAACTGTGTAGAATTTAAACAAACATCAGTATTTTTAAGGTTTAATGTAACCATTGTCAAATAATATTATTATTTTAATACAATTGTATATAGATTATTATTTTTATGCAATTATAATAGGCATTAATGATTTAGGACATCAATATTTTAACTAAATAACTAAATGTATAGACCGCGAGTTTTCTTTATTTTTAATTATTTATTATTTAAAAAAGTCTCACGAAGAAAAGAAGAAAATAATAAAAACGAAGCTAATGAGACTAATGAAAATATTTATTGGAGAATCGGAGAAAAAGTGGATACAAAAAAGAAGAGTAAAGGTGTATCGTTGCATTCATATAATTATATGGATTGTAAAACGTAAAACTCTGAATCGCATAAAAAATAAATATGTAGACATTTCAAAGAATTGGCCTATTAACGGGAAAATAATTAATATAAAAAATGTTTTCAATACGATCGAGTGAAAAAATAAAAAGAAAACTTAAAGAATAACTGATACGATCGAAAAAAACAATACATACATATATACATATATATATATGTATATACATAAATTATAATAAACAATAAAAATGTATCTTGCATAAACGAGATAATATTATTCTATAAAATCTCAAATGCTCAATAATCTTTAAAAATGTTTCGAAATAAAATAAAAAGAAATTCGAAGCACATTTTGTCACGAAAAGTTTAAGAAGTTGCTGTATCATTTAAGATGTGTAATAAATAGTTAGATTGTAAAAGTTAGACTTTAAGGTAATATATGTATTATTATTATTATTATTATTATTATATGAAACATTTCACTTGAGAGACAAGAGGTGCGAGCAACGTTATTTTTTACAGAGAATTTACAACGGATGATAACCGTGGAGTTACATATACTCAACAACGACGACGACGACACAACCCTGATGCAACACAAAAAGAAAAGAATTTGAAAACTTAAAGAAAAACATTTGTATCGACAAATAGATACAAATAGTATCAAATTTGTAAAATATTCCTAGTCACGAACAAAAACGTTAATTGATCAATGAAAAATAATGACCGAAAAGTTTGACGATATCTTTTAATATTGACGAAGGAAAAGAAAAAACGATGACATAACTTGTTGAACGAAAACAATTGAAAAATTATCAGTTCATTACAAGATATCCAATTCTTTTCGCGTATCTTTTTTGGTAATAAGAAGAGAAAGTAAGAAAAGACTCGATATACAGGCAAGTGATTCACGAATCGTGATCAGTAGAGATTATTATGTTACTAGTAGTTCGATCGAAAATGTTTTTTATCAAAGATTGCATTGTTTCGAAAGAGTTTTAACGTGATTATAGCAACTTTTTTGTCAAGTGATTTTTTTTTCATGATTTTTCAAAGTCACATTAAATTTCTTGCAAATAAATCAATAATTTCTTTACGCCCACCAATTAGAGAATTTCAAGACAAATACGAGTAAGTACTATAACAAAATATATACTTCTTTTTTCTTTTCATCTGGGCTTCAACAAAAAATCGGTTCCGACCGAATCTTTTCTTGACCCAAATGAAAAATAAAGTAACATACATTATGTTATAGTATTTACCAAATTCGTCTTGAAATCCTTTAAGACTCGTTTCCTATACCTTCTCAATACCGGTATTTTTTATAAAGTTTTTACGCGGTCCACTTTTAAGTAAAAAAACATATATCATATTATTTAAAGTGTTAATTTTAATTTCTGATAAATGGGTTAATAAAAAAATAAAATTATTTATTTTTAAATAGACTGCATTAAAGTCAATAAATTAAACATTTCGATATTAATTGAAATAATTGTAATAATTTTAGTAGCAGAGTTTTTTTATTTAATTTTTTCTTAACAGCGGCATTTTTTCTACGGATCTCAATTTGGCAAACCCGGCTCTAACAAAAATTTTAAGTTTATTTGCAAAAAACAAAACTCCAAATGAACTTAAAAAATCATGAAAAACAAAGAATTGACAAAAAATTTGCTATAATCACATTAAAGCTTTATTCAAACCATGCTATACATGATTAAAGCATTTTCAATCGAATTTCTAATAACAGAACAATCTTTACTGATCACGATTCGTTGTTCGTCCTGTATATAATAATATTATAGCTATACTATATACATATAAACTATTTTATATTACTTTTTCAGAACAACGTCATAAAGTTCAGAGAAAGTATAGAAAATGATTATTATTCATTTTAATGCGTTAAAATAGCAATACTATCAAAGTTGCTGTATTCATATAGTATTGTAATTTACGTTGATAAAACCTACATTTCCTGTTGTTAAATTTATCTATAATAGTATTTATGGAAAAAAATACATTTAACATTAATATAATAACAATTGATAAACTTTAAAAAATAAGTATACACGATCGTAACCTTTTAGCTGCACCAAGTGCCATATATATAGTTAAATAGGTATAATAATAATTAATAATAATAATAATAATAATAATAATAATAATAATAATAATAATAATAATACGATTATAACAATCTCTACATATAAATAATAAATTGTGCCGAGAAGAAAGGACAAAAACCGTATTTTTTCGAATTTGCCTAATCGTAATCGATATTACTTTGGTAATCGTATCTCTTTCGTCATAAAACTGAAAAAATGCAAATATATAATAATAGACTTTTCTTAAGGAAAGAGAAGAAGAATGAGAAAGAAAACCGATTGAATCGTTATCGAAAAGAAAGATGCGACAATACAATAACAATAGGATTTATTTTTCCGCAAAATATAAACTTGATTATCTTCCTTGCTTTTTTATGTTAACACACGCACACACATATTTATATATTTTATCATATAACGAGTGTTGTACTTGAATACAAGACAAAATATTTCATTTGTTCTTGCTGAATAATAACTAAACAAAATATCTGGTCTAAATTATAATACAATAACATAAACGACATAAAATAAAATTTATTAATAAATAAAAAAGGGAAAAACTTGTCACAATTGTATATTATAAATGCTATTGTTTAAAAATATAATGCCATTGTCAATGTAAGATGAAGCGTCGATTTCTCTGCATGTAGCACCTTTATATAATTTACATATAATAATTTTAATATCAATTAAATATGTGTAATATTTTGAATGGGGTATTTAAAGGAAAAGAAAGGTGGGAATGACGACGAGGTAAAAGCAGGGGAAAGAGGAAGAGGAATCGATTATAAAGAAAGAAGTGGTAGTAGTCGAGCATTACCATTAGTCGGACCGTCGTTATCCACTGACGTTGCTCAACAGCAACCAGCAAGCTATTGCTTGGGATTAGAATTCTCAGAATTGGTGGTGGAAAATAGATCCATACAACCATTAACGAAAGATTATATGCTCGAGAAAAAGAGAGAGAGGAAGAGAATAACAAAATTTCTTAAAAAAATAAAGTACAATATTTTCTGCAATAGATGTCGTATAGTAATATTCGTGCCCTGTCCAGAACAAAAAGCGACAACAGAGGGACCAGAAGTCAGGACTTTTATTCAGTCGATTACTAGGATTTCGCATAGCGAAACGAGGGCAATTTTAGTCGAGTTTGATTCCCCAGGTAATACGAGACAACGGGACAGTATATATTTTTATTTTTAAACGCGGACGCGCACGAACACAAACACATAGATATCCATTATTGAAAAGATAATAGTCATTATTATTTTTATTATTATTATTATTGTACCATCGTCGCCGTAATTCGTTGTAATCGTTAAATGAGATAAATTTAAGAGACAAGAGAAAGGTCGAAAAGCAAGAAAAAGAAGATCTGAGAGAGTTCCTCTGACTAGCCGAAAATCGATCGACGGTGGCGGTGGTGGTAGTGGTGGTGGCGGCTCATCGACGTATCCGGGGTTAGCGACACCTGGAAAACGCGTGTGCATCGTGCAACTTTCCTTGAGATATTTCCCAGATTCGTGAGAATTCCTGAAGTTATCAGCAATTTTCTTCGGTAGTATTTAATTAATGTGTTAAGATACATAGATTCACGAGTAATATTGAATAAGTACTTTAAACGGATAATAAGTAAGAATACTTGTCATTATCATCGTTGTTGTCTTTATCATCGTCTTGTCGAACGGCCGACGAATACTCCTACACGATCAAACTTTAAAAGTAGTGAATTTTCGTCGCCGTGACATATTTTTCGTTATACTAAAACCGACGAATAGGAGAAGACTATATATGAGAGAAAAAAATAATACAGGTGTAAAGAAAGATAGATAGAAATTCATGAGCTAAAAATAGAAATATCGGAAAAACTTGTATTTATTTTAGTAGAAAGTAAATTTGAATAAGTTTGAAATGCGTCGAAGAATGACAGAAAGAAATAGGCCTCGTGTGGCCTCGACGTGAGTTAGAAACACGCGGATCCTACTAGGATCCTTTAAAAGAAAAAAGATAGAAGAACGAGAAAATCGGTCGGAAAAAATAACGAAGGTCCTTGGACTCCCTGGTTAGGGAGGAGGAGGTGGAGGAGGAGTAGAAGGAGGCGGAGGAGGTGGCGGAAAAGAAGGAGGGAAGGTTCCTCTCGACGTGGAATGACAATAAAGGGGTGCCGTACTAACGTCCGGCGTGTCCTCCTATTATGCACGCGCTGGATTTGAGTCTACGAAACACCCCGAAACTTTTATTCCCCATTGGTATGGCAGTTGGTACACTGACGGATATCGCTACGAGATTGCTGATCGCCGGTTACATACTCGCGGTCGTACTCGTGTGCGTTCACGCCAGTAGCAACTGGGACAAGGACGAAGATTTAGGTAAATAACACTATTTTTTATTTTCTTATTACGGTCACTTTAATTCTCTAACAATAAATTTAAAGAATGCCTTCAAACGTGTTATAAAAATTCTTTTACTTATGTAATATGATAAATCGTATATAACATCGTGTTATACCAAGTCACATAAGTTATAAAATTGTTTTATCATTATATTCTTCACTTTGAACGATGCAATTTTATTACTTATGAGACATATTACTGTATAGTCGATAACAATGAAGATATTTCAAATTAAATGGGACACCTGTATATCGTCCCTTTTACCAAATCTTTTTTTTATTATGTTATAAAAACACAAGTCACTATTTTCATCTCAAATGTTACATGAGCCCCTATTATATTAGAATTTATTGTATATTGTAATTATTTCAAACGATCGGTCGATGTTCAAAGTGTTGAAGAATATCAAAAGAACTGGCAAGTATAAACATATTATGACTGACCATAAAAGTGTTCTTCTACTTAATTCTATTAAATTGCTCCTTTTTTCTATTTAAAAACGTTATTTTTTTATTCAGTAAACGAGTAAAATTTGTTCTCATGCGTGTACCTTAACTATTCAATAAATATATAGTTCATTTTTTGATTTGATTCAATTTAATTTAATTTTTCTAGTTGCAACCTTCGAAGTGAGCGCCGTTCTTGGGCGTACCGCTAGCTTGCCTTGTGACATTGAACCGTCCACGCGAGAAGATCGCGTTTATATGGTGCTATGGTTCCGAGATTATGCAGTGAAGCCGATATACAGGTAGGTGCATAAATGGAAAATTGTAAAAAATCAATATATAAATTTATATTTGAAATTATTATTTATTTTTCTAGCTTTGATGTACGAGGGAGAGCTTTTAACAAAGCTCTTAATTGGTCAGATAGCAATGCGGTAGGGCCCAGAGCTTACTTTATGACAGGCACAAAACCAGCTGCTCTATCTTTAGAAGCTGTTCAGTTGGACGACGAAGGAATATACAGGTGTCGAGTAGATTTCAAAAAATCACCGACGAGAAACTTTCAAGTGAATTTAACAGTCATTGGTAAGGTGTAACTTTTTCTTTACCCCCATCCCATCTTCCTTTCTTTGTCTTTTTATTTACAAATATTCATATTAAATGAAAGAAAACACGTGTAATGATCGTGTATACACTTTTTTTGTGAAACAATGTTAAAGCATTTTCGTAAAAAGAAAATATGAAATAATTATTTATATGTATAAGGATGATAAAGTAGAATATTTTTCTTTACAGTTCCACCACATCAACTACTCATTTACGACAGTTCTGGAGTGGAAGTTGATAAAACTGCTGGTCCTTTCGAAGTTGGAATGGAATTTGGTCTCTCCTGTGAAGTAAGAGGAGGTACTACTGTTATTTTCTATCTTATATGAAATTATAATAATATATCTCTTTATAGACCAAATATAATCTATATTTTACAGGAAAACCAACTCCTGTTGTAAACTGGTTAGTAAATGAGAAGGAAATAGATGGAAGATTAGAAGAAATAGAACAAAATATCGTGGTTAGTAAATTGACTGTACCTCAATTACGAAGGGAGCATCGTAACACCGTGTACAAATGTCGAGCTGCCAATACAAATCTCATACCTCCTTTGGAAAAGAGTGTCCTTTTAGATATTTACTGTAAGTTTTTCAATATCTACAAATAATACTTAATCCATTCTTTCAACAAGTAGACCAAACTAATACGTTCATTTCCCTGCATATTGTACAGGGTATCTGAAGTTTTTTCGTATAACGCCAAAAATAAGACAAAAATGTTCTATACAAATAACACGAACTTTTTTAACAATCCAACGATAATTATATACTTTTTTCCTTCCCTTAGTAAAACCACTATCCGTAAAAATATTATCAAAACCATCAGTCCTAGAAACAAATAAGGATTATTCTATAGGCTGTGAAACTGCAGGATCACATCCCCGAGCACAAGTTACATGGTTAAAAGGAAACGTTCCCTTTCAAAACGCCAAGGTCAATATTTCATTATATATTAAAAATGTAGATAAATAATATGTAGAACTATATATATTATTTTTATAGTTATATTTATAATTATTTATTATTATTATATATATATATATATATAAATTTATTCAAATGTAAATTGAACAGGTATTAGATGATGGTAATTCTTCGGTAGTATTAAGTACGTTAATATTTAGTCCCATACCTGATGACAATTCTCAAATTCTCAAATGTCGAGGTGAAAATCCTGAATTGCTTGGTGCATATTTAGAAGATTTCTTCCAATTAAACGTTATCTGTAAGTTCATTTAAAAGAGTCTCATACATAGATTTTTTTAGACAATTAATATCAATGATAATGATTTACAGTTCCACCAAAAGTTCAACTACATCTGGGAAGTACATTAAAAGCAGAAAATATAAAAGAAGGCGATGACGTCTATTTCGAATGCAAAGTTCGAGCCAATCCTGAACATCATAAAATAACATGGAGATATAACGTAAAAAATGCAAATTTAATTGATTAACGAATATATTTGATAACGAATGTTTCCTTATTAGGGTGCGGTATTGACTCAAAATTATTCAGCTGGGATAATAATGAGTACACAAAGTCTCGTGCTTCAAAGTATAGGACGTGACAATGCGGGGAATTATACATGCCTTGCCAGTAACGATCGTGGAGAAACTACAAGCCCTGTTGTTCGTTTACGAATACAATGTGAGTGGACGAACATAATAATGAACATATAAAAGTTCTTTATTAATAATTAGTTTCGTATACGCGTAATATTTTCGGGCTCTTTACAGTCGCACCTGTTTGTAAAACAAGTCCAACAGTAATCGGAGCATCCTTAGAAGAATCAGTAAAGGTTCGATGCGAAGTTGACGCAGATCCTAATGAAGTAGATTTCATGTGGGAATTCAATAACAGCGGTGAAAATTTCGAAGTAGCTCCGGCAAAATTAGACAGTAACAATGGTACCACAAGCGAACTCATTTATACACCAGTTTCTGAAAGAGATTATGGAGCTTTAACGTGTTGGGGTAGAAATGCGATAGGAAAACAAGAAACACCATGCACGTATCACGTCATTCCTGCAGGTAATATTGATAATGATTTTATTCTAAAGATCGATTTAAATGAATATGATTATTGTTAATCATTGTTTTATAGCAAAGCCAAGTCCTTTAAACAATTGTACTATAAAAGCCTCATTGAATCAAAGTTCCGAGATATTAGAAGTCGAGTGTGTACCAGGATATAATGGTGGACTTCCTCAAGAATTTCGTTTAGAGGCTTATGAAGATGATTCTGATTACTTGCGTCTCAATGTGTCTAGTATATCCATAGACCTTCCAATTTTCCGAATAACAGTTGCAGATCTATTACCTGCGACGCACTTTTATTTAGTCGCGTATGCTGTCAATGCCAAGGGTCGAAGCGAAGTGTTTTTATTGGAAGGTATTACATTAAGAGATTCAGAAAAGCATACAGGTATATAAAAGTATACAGGAATAGAGAATAAATTTTTGCAGTTGTAAAATCTTCCTATCGGAAATAATGTATTCTCGGTGAAAATAAATTTATTTGACTGATAAATTATTTTTCAGATAGTGGAATTAATATGATTCCATTAATTATATTACTTATCGGATTTTTAATGGTTTTTCTAATGGCAGTACTTTTCGTAATGGTTATGGTGTATCGACGTCGAGGTAGTACATCACCTGCCCACATCGAACCGTACATGAAACAACCAATGATAACTCCCCCAGACTCGAGAAATAACTCGATGCTTGACGTTACTCATGGGGACCATACTTACTTCGTCGAATACACATTGAAACAAGTCACTGATTATGCACTTAATAAACAACCTGATATTATACAATCACCTCAAGGTAAAATCATTGTAAAAGACATTTAATTGTAAGATAATATATAAAAGATAAGTTTCTTTCTTTTTATACAGATCAAGAAAAAATTAAACGAGAGCCACAATTATTTTTACCAGTAAGACCAGACACATTATTTGCGCCATACGATATCCACAAACAAGGCCTTCAAACAAACAGATGTAATGTAAGTACAATAATATTAGCAAAATTGATAAAATTTAATAAAATTTGTTTCAATTAAGTTTACAACTTATACTGCACAGATATGAGGAGTTTGAAAGAATTAATCACTTTAAAAAGCTTCTTCGTTAGCTATTCAATTTAATTAGTATTGCCGATCGTTAATTACATTGAGCTTTGCAAATATTTTTATTATAGCTAAATCCATTTTCCACAAGACCGTGGGAACCGATCAGTTTTAAAACAGATCGCAACTTGATGAAAGAAATTATTATCGCAAATTCTATACCTGGTCCAGAAAGTTGCGTGTAAAATCTTTCGAATAGACGAGACAAACATATCAAGATGGCCAATTTCATAATCTACAAAATCATTCGAACACTTTGACGATGAAGAGTCACATGTCATCGAATCGCGAGAGAGATATCTTCTAATAAAATCAATTACCAAACGATTTGTGGATATTAACGTAATTAAAAGAGTACATCCAAATGACTAATCGCATAATTTAACTAAACGCTACACGTGATGTATTATTCCAAGTCTAATATATTTTGTGTCAAGTCTTGCAGTCTTTTATTATTTAAATATTATTCATTAATCTTTTGAATTTTTTTAAACATTATCTGTAATGTATAACGAATATCTTCTTAACTCTCATTTCAAAAAATTAATTTTATAAAATTCATAATAATAATATCTTTTATAAACATTTTTTGATAATACAATTTATACAATATGATTTTTATTATATTACAAGAAAAAGACAAAGTGACGTAATAATATTCAATTAAAAAGATGTAAAAGGTTGGTATCGTCATTAAAACAATATAATCTTTATATCGAGATTAAAATATACCAAAAAAATTATAAATAAAAAAAAAAAATAATAAAAAATTATACGATGAAACATACACATACAAAGAACAAGATAATAGATCTGAGAGTTTTTGAATGTTTTATAAAACGCATATGTGATAATATAAATTAGACTTGTCTCTGAAGGTATGCTGCGATGTTGACACCAATTTGGCATAAACATATCTATTCCATTATCAAATTCATTACGTTCAAAATATTGTACGTTTAGTATGAAATAATCTAAATAATGTTAAATAGAATCGATTATTGCCGCAAAGAAATCCTTTAAGAAAGCAGCCGCAGATAAAAAGCAACAACAAGGCGCCAATAAATAATGTTGCCAGAATAAATCTGCTACATAAACGCGAGTAAATGTATTCCATCCAGGTTTGAGATGACATTATCAATGATTGAGAAACCTTACGAAATAAGGATACTGGCAGTTTTCCTGTTCGATTGATTTCTTCGTTAAACGATTGACCTTCCATTTTATAACAAGTAATTTTTTCACACATGTTATATGCAACTGGTAAAATCTGTTGAGTATACAATAAATGGCACTTGATTCGTAAGTAGTATTAATATATTACTCTTGTATATAACATAATAATATTATATTATATTTATCATCGGTATGAATGAATGTAATTATCTTATAACATTTATATTAATATTAGCTCGAAGCATCGATCGAATACCCTTTTTCATTTTCTTTCTTTTCTTTTTATATTGAAATTAATCTCAAAGGTTATAAAAGAGTATAAATTAGAAATTATTTCAAATATTAATCCTTTTTTATTTTGGTTATATATGTATATTACAGATAAAAAACAAATCGTACTTGCGTATCCTTAAACTTATGTATTTGTCTTCGTACCAATTGTATTACTTTACATTTTTTATGTTGCAAATTCGTGATAAATTCATCGAAAGTATCATTTTCATATTGAAAAATTTCAGTTTCTAAACAATCATCGCACACGTTATCGTCGCACATCATTCACTCTGCTCTCGAATCTAATCTATTTCTGTAATTAAAAATAATATATTGGAGTGATACATTTCTATGAGTGATCTATCAAAAACGTAAATACATACTTTTTTATATTATAAATTAATTCCTACGCATGCGTGCAATTATTTAATAATGAAATAATATTGCCATAGTGCCATATGAAATTAAACGTTAAATAAATTCGTTGCGCGAGGGCCCTTTCGTGGTATAATATTTAGTTCTCACCTCTCTTAATATTACGACAAACTTAAAATAAAGACTGAAAATATTTTTTACATATTTTCACCAAAATTATATAACAACAAATTTGTAATATCAATCAATGAAAAACATTAGAATCACCTACATCTAAATATTTATATATACACAGGGTGTCCCAGTTTTTTTCCTGTCGAACGTTACCAACGTTTGAATAAAACATTTAAAAGCCTATGTTTATATGATATTTTTGTCTTATATTTGCATGTAGCACATGTTGATAATGTTCGGTGGGAAAAAACTGGGACACCTCGTATATATTAATGCCATGTAAATGTAAACCTCCTTTATATACATATATGTATGTGTATATATTATTTATTTTATTATTTTATTTAGTCATACATATATTATATACATATTCGTATGGCAATTATATCTAAAAAATTATTATTCTCGTATAAAAAAAACAATTCCACTTACTTAGCATTCGTATATCGCATTATGATGCAGATATCTTTGATAGATTTGTACGAATTGTCCTCTTTAATTTGCTCTAGGTTTTTTTTCTGGCGGTGGTTTCATATCTTTCTTTTCAACTTTCACTTCTTGTTTAATATCAGTAGCTGTAAAATAGTAAATAATATGCAACTATGAATTTTGTTTGCGTATTATTATTACTAGTCTCTGTAATTATTATTACTAGTCTCTGTTGCTTGATGAGCTGGTTTGGGTACAGGTAAAGGAAATTTGCGTGTAAGTTCTCCGAGTAACATGTCTACTCTTTGACGCTGAAACAAGGAACTTGGTTCTTCGCGTACTGGTGTTTCTTTCTTAGCAGTAATGGATTTTCCATTTTTAAAATCCCAATTATACCCTTTACTAGGATGGTAACGAGAACATGAACTAGCTTCTTCAAACGCAGATTGTAAATGATGAACTGTGGAAAGCTGTATCAACGTTATCACACTCTCTATATATTAAATAAAAGAATCTTTTTCTTCTTGAAAGGGAAAAATATATTCTTATATTTATCTACCAATGCTTACCAATTTCGAACTAACAATAGATGCCAAGTCTGGCGCTTGATAAACAACACCTGCGATTATATAATAATCAGTAAGCGGCGCAGCCAAAGTAGGGGAATGACGATGTTGTTTTCTAATTACATATAAAATAGGTTCTTGAACGTGTAAAAGAATATATTCCAAGCCTGTCATATTCCTAAAAAAATCATCGTCAATTATTTATTTCGTATTATTTACTTTGAAAGTGTTATTGTTATACATGCTATTTAACCCTCCATCGGCATCATGGGTCTTGCCATATTTAACTCAGTTGCATCCAAGCGCGCATATATCCGCGAGCCGTGACTGTCTGCTATCATCAAACGCGAAATAATCCGTGAGCATTTGAGCAGTAATACGGGTCAGTCGTCAGTTGAACGTCGTTGATGTTTGAACAAAGAAACTTAAAGTAGTGTCATGATGCAAATGGTTAACACGTTGACTGACGCGCGCATTTCACGTAATTTATCCATGGCGACTACATGAATTTTTTATTATGGGATGTATATTTTGTAACAATTTTTTTTACAGCAAATAATATAATTATGTTTAATGCATTATTTGTGGTGAGAGGAGGGTGTCACCAGTGACTTCCGAGGCACTGTAGAACATTTTTGTAATTATCAGTTGTTTCAAACTGTCCCAAAATGATATTAAATTAGAATTTTTAAAAATCTATATTTGATTTATTTGACCAAATGACTGCTTATAGTTCACTACTGCGAAAAACTAAAAAATGTTACTGGAAATTGGCAATAGAGCTTTTACTGATTACTTGTGTTGTAAATTAAATGATGTTATACAAACAAGTAACTCGAAAAATATTTTAATTCCCAATTTCAGGATAAAGTTAGCGATGTATTTAGTGAAATGTTCTAATGATGAAGATTGTATTTTATCAAGCAATTACGTACAAAAAAACGTCGTTACATGTCATGCATATTTTCCTTGTATAAAGAAAATAATTGTTGCATGTTCTGTATGTCATTATTTTCTTCACAAACCTTTATAAAAACAATGGTATTATTTAAAAATTTATCGATATCGATATTTACTCTAATTATGTATTTTTACTATTGGTCGCATCTCCGGTTACTGGTGACCTATACAGCGCTGTAGCGAAGTCTAGTTGAAGTCATCGGTGACTTACACCATACTTAACGTGTTAAATAAATATCTTTATCTTTAAATTAAAAATATAAATAACAATATAAACTATTAGACAATATTCTAGAAGCCCCAAATAAAATTGAAAAATCCTACCTCCATAGCGTTAATAAAATCCACCATGCCAACAAAGAACTAAATTGAATTATTTATCTAATTTCAAGGATATTCTTACGTTAATTGATCGGGATTTAGACGTTGCATTTTAACTATTTCATTATTACATGTCCTGTCATAAAAAGGATTACTTCTTTCAGAAAAATAATCCATTATATTACTTGGATTAAGTACAGGAATCCACGCACTGTCGTGCCAAGAAAATCCCAAAGGGTTTTCTGTAAAATAAATATTTATTCAAATGGGATTTATATTATTACATATTTTATATATTACACGGTCCTTTATATATATTTTATTCTAGCAAATAAAAAACTATCTTAATACAAAGTATCAAACAGTATAGATTTATAAATTATAACCTACAAAATTAGGACAATTTAAAGGAAACAATATATTAACGATAAAAAGAAAAATTCATATATTTATCAAAATATTAACCTGTTACTGCAGACCTTCCAGACATCATATTTAATAGTTCATCAAGAAATAATTTAATTACGTTTTAGTTTCAATCACTTCGATTATGATCATAATCACACGTGCAAATTGACTGAAACGCCGCCAACCTTCTTTCCAGTTGCTGCGGTATCTTTCATGCATGGGAAAAATCTTTAACGTTTGTTGTTCTTAGCGTTTAATTTTTTACACGGATCTACGTAAATATTAATTAAAATCAAATATTTTATTTCAACATATTAATCCTGCAAAAAGGTGCATATTTATGCATAATTAGATATGTTTTTTTTTTTAAATCATAATTGAAATATTTTTTTTTTGATAGTAATTTAAATTATAATATTTATGAGTAAATTTTAAAAATCATCTGATAATCAAACAAATTTGGTTTCAGTAATGTATACACGATTTTAACTTCAATTCAATATTTCATAAATGCATTAATGAATATAATAGAAATAATGTGAGATAATATTAAAAATAGTTAATAATAAAAATAATAATTGTAATCATTTTTTTGTAGATGGATTTACCTACCCTAATTGTATTTGATTTTGATCATACGATTGTTGACGACAATACCGATTTAATTGTTCGTAATTTATTACCAGATGATCAGTTAACCGACGAGGTACAAAACTTATACCTTCAAAATGGATGGACACTATATATGAACAAAATCTTTGAATTGCTTCATAAAAATTCAATTGGGTTAAAAGAAATAGAAGCAGCTATAATCGACATACCACCTTCTCCTGGATTTGATGCTCTTATAAAGGAATTACATATCCGAGGATATGAAATCATTATTATCAGTGATTCGAATTCATTATTAATAGATATATGGTTAAAAAGTAGACAATTAGACAATTTAATTAGTAAAGTATTTACCAACCCTGCACACGTTTCTGACGATGGTATGATCAAAATAAACATGTATCATGTTCAAGATTTTTGTAAACTAAGTATGATCAATTTATGTAAAGGTCATATATTAGAAAATTACATTAAGGAAAGATTAGAGGAAAAAATTCATTTTAAGAGAATCGCATACGTCGGAGATGGAAAAAACGATCTCTGTCCAGTATTACGTTTGTCTGAAAATGATTTAGCATTTCCTAGAATAGATTATCCACTTTTGAAAAAATTGAAAAAATATCAAACAAAGGACATTATACAAACCGTAAAAGCAACAATCATTCCTTGGTCTAATGGGCATGAAATCTTACGTTATTTAAACAATTAAATGCAAACATTCAAATATATTATAATTAAAACTTAAATCTTATATCATTAACTTTTAAATCCTTTTTGTCTTATAATCCTCTCATAGTAAATTATCAAGTTGGAATAAATTTAACTTATTTACTTATTTTAATTTCTAGCTTTATTTTATCATTATGTATTTCATTGTTGATGTATTTAAAATTTAAAAAATGCAAATTATGCATTAAATTAAAGTTAAAAGATATTATAAAATAAAGTTAAAATTAAACACACACAGAAGACCAAAAAAATTGATTTTTAAACCGTCCAACTTGTGACGTTTCTGATAGGCTATTTGTATCCACCAATAGGATAACGAGACTGATTGGACTGTAGTTGTACTTCTAGAGATGGCATATTATATGAAGAAAAGTAGAATCTTGGTTACTTGGTAGTTGTGCGAGAAGGAACTTAATCTTTAATCGAAATATTTTTTCAATCGTCCGTCATGGGTTTTGGCGATTATCCCGCTGAATATGATAGAGCAAAGCATGGTCCTTACGATCCAGCTCGTTACTATGGAAAACGTATATTTTATTTTTTATATTATCTATTCGTATATATATATATCTTATTAATCTTTAATGACATTTTTATAGCTGATACTCCTTTTGGTGACGTGAAACTAGGTGAACTTACAGCTTGGCTTCGTAGGAGAAATTTTCATCCTGTGGCTATGACATCAGCGGTTTCTCGCGGTAAATCTTTTTCCTTTTATTAGATAATCTCGATTGTTATTTTGATTATATAACTTGATGTTTATCATATAGATGCATATGTAATAAAAGTAAGGTTTCTTTCTTTACAGCATACTGGCGTTGGCAACATAAATATGTATTTCCTGAACGTGCTGGTATAGCTTCGTTTTTTCAAATGGCAGTAGGATTATCAGCACTTTTCTATGTCTTAAATTACCAGAGAATTAGTAAGTTAATGATACATGGCTTTTGAAGAAAATCAATTAATATGTACCATTTAATTTAACTTTGTTCCTTTTTTTCAGAACATCACAAAAATTACAAGTACCACTAAATTCTATCGATAATCTAATCGGTAGAATTATGTCAGATAGGAGTAGAGTAATTATATATTTATCTGCCTGCATAAGAAACTCTGAATCTAGAATGTATATTAAACAAAAATAAAATTTCTTTAAATATTTTCCATTAGTTTCAATGGTAATCTCTTATCAAATAATATAAGTACAATGTGAAGTTATGCAAGATATTTTAGTTTGTATTTGGGTTATGTAGTCAGAATGAAAGTGAGGTTGTAAAATATACAGGTCGTTCGTTTTATGAAACTAACCGTTATTTCTGATTGGTCGATGAACACGCGTTATGCGAAGGAAGGCCGATACGCATATGTTCAATGTCTGCCATTTCTGTCTCCCTCTACTGGCGTTATTTTGTAACAAAAATAAAAAATGATTCAGAGAGAGTAATCTATATCGTTTATAACTTCGTTGCAGTTAATAATGTGCAATGACGTGTCTTGCTGCTTGTAACTTGACAAATTTATTGATATCTGTGGAATTATTGTAATTATATTATAATTAACAAAATGTTAACTAAATTTGAAACAAAATCGGCTCGTGTTAAGGGTTTATCTTTTCATCCAAAACGTCCGTGGGTCCTTGCTAGGTAATTATTTCTTTTTATTAATCATGTATCTGGAGATAACTGTCAATTGTTTTAGATGTATTAAAATACACTTATGTATATTATATTGTAGTTTACACAATGGCGTTATACAATTATGGGATTATCGCATGTGTACTCTCTTAGACAAATTCGACGAACACGATGGTCCTGTAAGAGGAATATGTTTCCATAATCAACAACCTTTGTTTGTATCTGGTGGCGATGATTATAAAATCAAAGTATGGAATTATAAGCAACGTAGGTGTATTTTTACATTATTAGGCCATCTGGATTATATTAGGTCAACAGTGTTTCATCAAGAATATCCATGGATCCTGAGTGCTTCGGATGACCAGACCATACGTATCTGGAATTGGCAAAGCCGTACTTGTATTTGCGTTTTAACCGGTCATAATCACTATGTAATGTGTGCTCAATTTCATCCAACTGAAGATATTATTGTATCTGCCTCGTTGGATCAATCTGTTAGAGTTTGGGACATATCTGGGCTACGTAAAAAAAATGTAGCACCTGGGCCAGGTGGTTTAGAAGATCACTTGAAGAATCCTGGAGCTACGGATCTGTTTGGGCAAGCTGATGCCCAAGTCAAGCATGTTTTAGAAGGTCATGACAGAGGCGTTAACTGGGCTTGTTTCCATCCGAGGTTACCATTAATTGTTTCTGGAGCTGATGATCGTCAAATTAAGATGTGGCGTATGAATGATGCTAAGGCTTGGGAGGTAGATGCTTGTCGGGGACACTATAATAACGTTTCCTGCGTTCTATTTCATCCTAGACAAGACTTAATTTTATCTAATTCGGAAGATAAAAGCATAAGAGTATGGGATATGACTAAACGCACGTGCTTGCACACGTTTAGAAGAGAACATGAAAGATTTTGGGTACTTGCTGCACATCCTACTTTAAATTTGTTTGCAGCTGGTCATGACTCTGGTATGATAATCTTCAAATTGGAGAGGGAAAGACCGGCTTATGCATTTTATGGAAATCTACTTTATTATGTAAAGGAACGTTTCCTTCGTAAATTAGATTTTACTACTTCCAAAGATACTTCGGTGATGCAAATTCGTGGTGGAGGAAAGACGCCTCCGTACAGTATGTCGTTTAATCAAGCAGAAAATGCTGTTCTTGTATGTACAAGATCACCCTCAAATATTGAAAACAGTACTTATGATCTTTATGTGATACCGCGCGAAGGTGATTCCAGTACAGATGCTGATACCAAACGTGCTTCCGGTGTTACTGCCATTTGGGTTGCTAGGAATCGTTTTGCAGTTTTAGATAGAGCGTACTCAGTAGGGCAATATTTTAATTATTAATAATAACCTATCTCTTTTTTCCGAATCAAGCAACAATAAGCTTTTTTTTTCAGTTGGTCATAAAGAATTTAAAAAATGAAGTAACGAAGAAAGTACAGATCCCAAATTGCGATGAAATATTTTATGCTGGTACAGGTATGTTACTCCTAAGAGATGCAGATCAAGTCACACTTTTTGATGTCCAGCAAAAAAGAACTTTAGCCGAAGTAAAAATTGCCAAATGTAGATATGTGGTTTGGTCTAATGACATGTCTCATGTTGCTCTGTTGGCTAAGCACACCGTCAATATTTGCAATCGTAGATTAGAATCTCTCTGTTCTATTCCTGAAAATACAAGAGTCAAATCTGGAGCTTGGGATGATTCTGGAGTATTTATATATACTACTAGCAATCATATCAAATATGCAATTAATAATGGTGATCATGGTATCATTCGTACGTTGGATTTACCTATTTATGTAACTAGAATAAAAGGAAACCAAGTATATTGTCTTGACAGAGAATGTAGACCAAGAATCCTGCGTATAGATCCGACAGAATATAAATTCAAATTAGCTCTTATTAACAGAAAATACGAGGAAGTATTACACATGGTTCGTACGGCTAATCTTGTTGGTCAATCCATAATAGCATATTTGCAACAAAAAGGATATCCAGAAGTTGCATTACATTTTGTTAAAGATGAAAAAACAAGATTCGGGCTTGCCCTTGAATGTGGTAATATTGAAGTTGCTTTGGAGGCAGCAAGATCCTTAGATCAAAAATCATGTTGGGAAAGTTTAGCACAAGCTGCTTTAATGCAAGGCAATCATCAAGTTGTAGAAATGTGTTATCAAAGAACTAAGAATTTTGAAAAATTATCATTTCTTTACCTCATTACCGGGAATTTGGAAAAGTTGCGTAAAATGATAAAGATTGCAGAAATACGAAAAGATGTATCTGGACAATATCAAGGTAGCTTGCTACTTGGTGATATTTATGAACGGGCAAAAATATTGAGGGTATTGTGTTTTTTCTTTCTCTCTCTAGAATATCGTATATTCTATCGTAATATACTCATTATGTGTGTGGCTTATTTGTTTTTTTGTTTGTATCATAGAACTCAGGTCAAGCATCGTTAGCCTATGTGACGGAAAAAATTCATGGAATTTCAAACGAAGACGATGACATTCAGTATAGCTCTATGCAAGATGAACTTTCAGCGCTTGAAAAAGGAGCTGTATATCTTCATCCACCAGTACCTATTCAACAAGCCGAAAATAATTGGCCACTGTTGACTGTTTTGAAAGGCTTCTTCGAGAGCGCTATGATGTCTCGTGGAAAGAGTCAAGTGGCTGCAGCTTTGGCTCCAGAAGATGATACCGCAGTAGTTACGGATGGTTGGGGCAACGACGAAGAATTAGGAATTGACGACGAAGAAGGTATCGATGCAGCGGAACATATTGCGGATGGCGAAGACACTGCCGGTTGGGATGTTGAAGATGTAGATCTTCCTCCAGAACTCGAAAATTCAATGCCATTATCCGAAGATGGTTATTATGCTATTCCAACGAGAGGAGTGCCGCAAACGCAACACTGGGTCAATAATTCTCAACTAAGTGTAGATCATATACTAGCTGGATCTTTTGAAACAGCTTTCAGATTGTTGAATAGTCAAGTTGGCGTTGTTGAATTTGCGCCTTACCAATCTCTCTTTTTAAATACGTATGCTCGTGCCAGGACATCGTTTGCCTCTTTACCAAATATATTATCATTATATGGATATCCTCAAAGAAATTGGAAAGATGCTACGCTAAAAACTAATTTACCTGCAGTCGGATTACACCTTACAGATTTAGTTCAAAGACTTCAAATTTGTTATCAATTAACAACGGGAGGGAAATTTGCCGAAGCGATAGAAAAACTGCAAGCAATATTACTTAGCATTCCATTATTAGTAGTTGATACTAGACAAGATATCGCGGAAGCTCAACAATTAATTCAAATATGTCGAGAATATATTTTAGGTTTAAAAATGGAAACGGAAAGAAAAAATCTGCCGAAAAATACATTAGCCGAACAAAAACGAATTTGTGAAATGGCTGCGTATTTTACTCATTGTAATTTGCAACCAATTCATCAAATTTTAACTTTAAGAATAGCTGCTAATATATTTTTCAAGTTAAAGAATTACAAAACTGCTGGTTCTTTCGCCAGAAGATTGCTTGAACTTGGTCCCAAGCCTGAATTGGCGCAGCAAGTTCGCAAACTTTTACAGGTTCAATTTGTATTCATTATTGCATGGGTAAATGTATAAAACTTAGTAGGAAATTATTTTACATATATATTATTTTTTTTTCAGGCGTGCGATAAAAATCCGAGTGATGAACATCAATTGGCTTACGACGAACATAATCCATTCTCGTTATGTGCGTGCACATTTACGCCCATTTATAGAGGAAAACAAGAAGTAAAATGTCCACTTTGCGGAGCAAGCTATCAACCACAGTTTAAAGATTCATTATGCAGAATTTGCGAAGTTGCAGAGATCGGCAAAGAGTGCATCGGATTGAAAATACATATGTAATTATATCATATTATTTAGTATAAAACTAGTATAATAAGATTGCATTTCAGTATCTTCGGATATTTATTTATATATTACTGACTTCAATTTAATGCACTATGCGAAATATTGATCGTTTATAAGTATGTCTCCTTAAAACTTCATTTTTTCAACTTTTTCTAAATATTATTATGTATTGATGATCTACAAGAGCACATGTTAAAATAATTGATATCAACCATAATGTATTAACAAATGAAGAAATACATTTCAGTTACATTTATATTACGTATAAGTTCCTCTCGGAATATAAGTGCAATCGCATTGTAAAACGAAAAAAAATATATAGTTTTATAAATATATATTGCAGATATTAAATTTGGATATATTTCATATAACTCTATCATTGAATTATATTAGTGTTTCACATGTGTTGAAACTAATTTAAATTTACTCGAAAACACCTATTATTATATTTAAGTCGATTTTCATTTAGTCATTTATTACTAACCATCTAGAGACATTTAGCATGGATGATTGTATGCATCACGAAGCCTATATACAAGGAGGACGATCGCAGTGTATAAATGTGGCTACGATATACACAATGACAGGATGATTTCTATTGCCACTAGAGAGCGCGTCGATTCGCATGATCTGATTTTTCAAATATGAAAAAACCTACCTTAAACTTAGGAAAAAAATAGAATAATTGGTTATGATATCACAAAGTCAAAAAAAAATAACAATAGCATGAAAAAATGTCGATAAATCATCCTATATATCTGTAAAAAAATTGTGAAATGGAATCAATTTATCTTTAACTCAATTAGTGTAAAAATGAATAATACTGCATGTAAAATGTAATTGCCAGTTACCTTAGACAGTTAACCACAAAATCAACAATATAAAATAACCTGTTGAGCTGTAAGAAAATTAATCCTAATCCTTTAATTAATCTTTAATTAAATGAAGGCTTCGTGATTAAAACAAAAACATCAAAGAGAACTATTTGTTTCATTGTTTATTTATAAAATCGCACGTACTTAAATCTGAACTTATGAACACCACCGCCGCCCTCGTGGAGAATTATCGAACTCGGTATTTAGTCATTTTAAACAACACTAATTCGACGAAAACGCCTATCTCGATCGTCCTCCTTGTATATAGCTTCATTGTATGCATGATAGAAAGGACCACAATAGGATATGCTCGCTAAGAGTAAACGAATAGAATTGTCGAAAATAATGAAACAAATGAATGTCACGTGAATTGGATTTTGATTATTTTCAAATAACAATATAAAGTTAGAACGAGTGTAAACCTTAAAATGTATTTTGATACAAATTATGACGTAAATCCCTAGAAAGATTTCTATCGTATAATATTAAAATTTATCTTTACCTTATCTCATGATTTTGTATTTAATTTCTTTTTTCTTTTTTTTTTGTCAATTTATAAAATTAATTTCATTATACCGCTATTTGTTTATAATTGTTGCATCTAAGAAAAAAATGTCAAAAGTTTCTATGTTCGTTTCAGTTGGTAAGAAAATTAGTTCTCAGCAATGCAAGTACTGTGCAATAATGGACGAAGATCGTGGAGCCCGCTTGTACGTGCCGTCAGATCGTTGATTAGAATAAATTTATTCGATCAACATATCTATTAACCGTGAGCCCTTCTGTATTTTGATTGTTGTTTTATTGGTATTCGCGTGTGACTTTAGTGACAATTGCTTTATAGTGAAAATTTTGGCGCGCCACTTTTCGTCGGTTTAACGGAACTTGAAGAATAAATCTAAATAATATAAACCGACGCGATATGAAGATTGATTGAATAAGGGGATCATTGTAGAATAAGGATCTGTCAATTGTTATTAGCGTTAGCTCGTAGCAGGATGATTGTGCAATGTGAAAAGTATGTACATGGCCAAGCCATTGGCGTTTGGTAAGCGGGCGCAGAATACGCACTAGAATACGTACTAGAATACGCGAGACCAGTGCCGTAAACATCGTGCGAGTAAATACGCGCTCTGCGTCCTCCCTGTGTATACGTGTTAACGTTACGCACAATTTCCCGATCTTCGGAGTTTTCCATTACGACGTAACCTTATTCTTTTCGACATTTTAAGTGTTCCTTTAGTTAATAATCATTAAGTGAAATAATCCAAATACTAAATCCATCTGAAATCACGTAGTAAGGGAGGTTAGAGTCTTGAAGAGGTACGGGTTGGTGGTTATCTAGACGGTCTTAAGTATATCGAAAGCGCTAACTTTCTGTCCCTCTATGCGAAGAAATTTTCCAATTTTTCATCGAAAGATAAGAAAGTGATAAGAAATTTAGAGGACTAAATAAAAGAAAAAGAAAAGAGAAGGAAAAGAGATAATTTAGTTTGTCTTTCTCTCAGAATCTAACATTAAAAAAAGGAAGATAAGAGGATTTTGGTAGCATCGGGGGAGGTTTGGTTGGTTCTGGGGGAAACAGTGTGTATAGTCGCGCGGCATGAGAAAATGATGTGATCGACGGTCATAATGGCGGCACCCATGTTAAAGTGGAAGCGAATCACAAATCCGGCCGGGCCTCAGCCAAGACCCAGACACGGACATAGGGCGGTAGCCATTAAGGATCTTATGGTTGTTTTTGGTGGTGGAAACGAGGGTATAGTAGACGAACTTCATGTGTATAATACAGGTGAGTCAATTTCGCGCTATTCTGCGTCCTTGCGCGCCTGATCCTAACGATTCCCGCGATCCAAGATGGCGGCATTCGTTGACAAGACGGTCACCGGCCGGAACCGATTGGGATCAAACAAATCTCTGCCTTGCCAATTCTTGACGCTTCCTTCGATTAATTAATTTGAAAATTTTCTCTAAACCAGTATTCTTCCTTTTTTCTTTCATCCTATTTTGCGATAGTTTCATTGCTAGCTTCTACTCCTAATGTCATTTTTCGTGTTTATACGCGCGGGAGCAGCCATTGCTATCTCTTCACCCCACCACGCAACGCAATGCAACGAAATGAAACGCAACGCTGCGCCGAGCTGTTTCCCATCATTCCGTGTTCATGCTCCGTCTTTCTTTCTATTATGCTACCTATCCCTCTCTCCTCCTCTAGTTTTCATTTTTATATTCCGACTCTTATATTTCGAACGTAAGCAATATCACCGTTGCCGCTGCCGCTTGGTGATGCGCGAGTTTACCAACATTTTTGTCTTTCTCTTTTACTTATTAAAATTATATCAATGAATATTTTCTCTTATCTAGCTATATTTAATGTTATATGACCAAAATGTAATTAAATGGAATAACATTCTTTTTTTACAGCTACTAATCAATGGTTTGTACCAACAACCAAAGGAGATATTCCACCTGGTTGCGCAGCCTATGGATTCGTGGTTGATGGCACACGTATATTAGTTTTTGGTGGAATGGTAGAATATGGAAAATACTCTAATGAACTCTATGAGCTTCAAGCAAGTAGATGGGAATGGAAAAGATTAAAACCTAAACCACCCAAACATGATCCTCCACCTTGTCCACGGTTGGGCCATAGTTTTACCCTTATTGGGAATAGAGTCTTCTTATTCGGAGGTTTGGCCAATGATAGCGAAGATCCAAAAAATAATATACCAAGATATTTAAATGACCTCTATACGTTGGAATTGCTTTCAAATGGAAATACAACATGGGATGTTCCACTAACCCATTGCCATGCACCTCCGCCTCGGGAGTCGCACACAGGTGTTGCTTATACAGACCGTACTACAGGTAAATCTTGCTTGGTTATTTATGGTGGTATGAGCGGCTGTCGTTTGGGTGACCTATGGTTTCTCGACGTCGATTCCATGACATGGAACAAGCCGGTAGTTCATGGACCTACCCCACTACCGCGTTCTCTTCATACTGCCACTTTGATCGGACATAGAATGTATATTTTTGGTGGATGGGTACCCCTTGTTGTGGATGACGTAAAAGTAGCAACACACGAAAAAGAGTGGAAATGTACAAGTACATTAGCATGTTTAAATTTAGGTGAGTTAACGTTTGATTATTATTCGTCTTTCTTTCCTCTTTTACAAATATAAACAATATTAAAATATGTTTATTTTTTTCTTTTTATTAGAAACATTAACTTGGGAACAACTGACAGTGGATTCTCTCGAAGAAAATGTACCACGTGCGCGTGCTGGACATTGTGCTGTTGGTGTGCACAGTAGATTATATGTTTGGTCCGGACGCGATGGTTATCGTAAAGCATGGAACAACCAGGTTAGGGTTAGTTATTATTTTGAAAACATTATCTGAAGAAATGGTTTTTTATTGACAGTATTTTGAAACTTATTGGCAGGTATGCTGTAAAGATCTTTGGTATCTCGAAGTGAACAAACCAATAGCACCTACTCGCGTTCAACTTGTCAGGGCTTCTACTCAAACATTGGAAGTCAATTGGAATCCTACGCCTTCTGCACAATATTATATTTTACAAATTCAAAAATATGATATGCCTCCTACTTCAACCGGAACATTTCCAACTGTCAGCGCTCCTACTAGTACGCCGATTACAACATCAGCAGTGGCAACGCCTGCAACCATACCTGTAACAACTCCTCCCATTACGACTGTTGCATCTCTTCCATCGACTCCAACTTGTGCAAGATCATCGGTACCTCAAACTCCGATAAGAGCCCAATCAACCGTACAAAGTCCTGCCCAAAAGGTACCACAAGTTACGCCAAAAGTAACGAATCCTATGACTCCAAGAGTGGCTGGAAATCTTATAAGAATTCGATCACCTATGGCAACTTCGGCAAGTACAACTACTGAACAAACTACTCCCATCACAACTGTAACTGGTCAAACGCCGACTGCTATGTCAGGAATTGCAGCTTTGGCTGCAGCTGCTGCTGCTACTCCAAAAATAAGTATGAATAATGTACCCGTAATACCGCAAACCACCGCTAATACTATTAGAATGAAGAATGTCCAACCGGGTCAGCAAATACGTTTCGCTGCGCCCGGAGCAACGGTACTGCGTACTGCATCTCCACAACAGAGTAAACAAATAATACTTCAGAAACCAGGTCAAAATATATCTGGTCAGCCCCAAATCGTACATCTTCTTAAAACTGGTCAAGGTATGGTAGCCACAGTGCCTAAAGTAAGTCTCATCCCTGGGAAAACTGTTCAAGCGACTGGAGCAAAGCCGCTTAATCAAGGACCTACAATACTGAGACTGGTTAATCCTAATACCGTCGCAGGATCTAAAATATTAACGACTATGAAAACATCTAGTATTGTAGCTATGAGTAAAGGACAAAATATAAGCGGAAAACAAACAATAATGATTACTAAACCTGGTGGTAATGGTGGCTTGGTTGGAAGAACAAATCAAATTATTGTTGTTACCACGGGATCTAGCTTAAGAGCTGTACAAGCTGTGACTACCTCCCAAGCTGGTACTGGTCAGACTGGTAGTTTAACCACTCCTGTTAACGTTTTACCTCTATCCGCTACAAATCATGTAACCAATCAACAAGGAGTCAAAATGATTGTGGTATCTTCTGGAGCAATGGGTGGAGCTACAGCTGGAAAGCCAATAACCATTACAGTTCCAGGGCAGGGTGGTGTACCAAAGACAGTAACTATTGCAACTAAAGGAAATCCTCAAGCAATATTCAATCCTGGGAAAAGTCAAATAGTTACGATGCCACAGATTCAAAAAGCGTCTGTAAGTATATCTTACATTTTATTTTCTGTATGTACATGTACATATTTATTTACCAATCGTTCTAATTTGTTCTCGTATGTATATGTATATATATATATATATATATATATATATATATTTTAGGAGACTATGGCAGTTTCTGGAAAGCCTGTAACACTGCAAATGTCAGGAGGTATAGGTGCTAAAACTGTTACTTTAATGCCCACGAGTAGTTCAATAGTTACTACATCCAGTGCATCCGAAACAATAGACGCCAGTAAAATGCTTTTTGTTCCACCGCAAAAGCAACCATCAGCTTCATTGGGTAAGTATTTAATTAAAAATATTCTATACGAGTCTAGTAATCATTATCGTTGCTTTGATGAAACAGCTCTATTGATGTATTATTGAAAATTGTAGCATCCACTTCGGATGGTCCAGCTACCACAGACGCAGCTTTAGCTGCTCTCGCGGCAGAAGCAGGTTTAATAGATCCTGTTCAAGAACCATCCGGTGGTCTGTCTTTCATGGTAACCACGGATGATGTTACAGAAGGCGATGGAAAAACAGAAGATAGTTGTAATGGTAACGAGGCAACAACAGCAGCAGCTTTAGTTTCTCAAATGACCACTGGTGAATCTATGCAAGTCGATGGAGAAGGAAATTTTATAATTCCACAAGTCGATGGTCCATCTGATATTGTTTTATCCGAAGATGAAAATAATAAAGCCGATTTAGAGGAAGAACCGACACCCGAAAATCAGGATGAACAACCAATTGAGGATTCTCAAGACATGGAACAAAATGTTGGTTCTGGTGTTACAGAAAATGTTTCTATGGAAGTTTCCCCTGTCAAGGAAACTGAAGTTAAAACAGAAACACCCTGCGGAACTTCTACTTCTGCAATCGTTGATGAAGAACCCATAGATTCGAAAGAAAATATAATCGATGTCAAAATGGAATCTATAGAAAGTACTAAAGAGTCGGATCTACCTAATGAAAATGAAACTCAAATGAGCGCAGCAGCGGAAGAAATGCAAATAAAGAGTGAAATATTTACTGAACAACAATCAGTTAGAGAAATTACACCGGAAGAAAGTATAACTGGGACATTAGTAGATTCGGTAGAAATCAAAAGCGAGCAACAAGATACAGGCAATGAATTAAAAAGTATTTCTTTTGATTCATATTCATCTGAGGAAAAGCCTTTAACGTCCGATCACATATCACCTGATGACAATGTTTTACATCAATCACATATCTCTACAGACGAAAACCAAGAAATGGACAATGTTAAAAACATTAAGAAGGAATCAGAAGAAGGAGAGCTTTTGAAGAAGAACTCTCCAATAGATAATACACCAGACGAAGACGAACCTATGTTAACGGATAATTCTTTACAAGAGACGGATGTAAATGTTCCTGTTGCAACTCCTGCTATCCCGACAGAATTACAAATGAAGTTAGAAGAAGAAGAGGAAGAAGAAGAAGAAGACGAAGAGGAAGAAGAAGAAGAAGAAGAATCGGATGAATCTATGGAACAAGATAAAATTCCTGACGTATCAGTATCAAGCATCAATGGTATAGCTTCAGTACTGAAAGAATCGGATGTTTCTCAGAAGTCAATGACGACAGTAAAAGTGGAAAATAAAGAAGAAAATGTTACAAAAAGGGATAACTTGAAGCAAGATAAAGTACATAATAACAGATCGGAAAGTGGAGATGATTCGACGGCATTAACTACTTTGGCTACTGCTGCTTTGGGATCGGCGGAACCACCTGTCAAAATTAAAAATGAACAAGTTAGCTTGTGTTTTTACTTAATAATATATATATAATATTATTTATTTATTATAAATATGAAGCTTTTAATGTTAATTTACTTATTTATAGAATGAAGAAGAAAAGAAAGAAGCCAAATGGTATGACGTAGGAGTTATAAAAGGAACAGCTTTTACAGTACAGCATTATTATCTTCCTGGAGATGAGCCGCTAGATGTAACGCAACCGTTGACGATGGATGTTTTTAAAGGAAGAACAAAGATACCTCTCGAACCTGGAACTGCCTATAAATTCCGAATTGCAGCTGTGAATAGCTGTGGACAAAGTGCCTGGAGCGAGGTCAATTTGATACATTTTTGATTAATTATTAATGAAGATTTATATCATTGATTAATTTACCTGGCCTTACTACGTAATATTTACTTATTATTGTTATAGGTATCAGCATTCAAAACGTGTCTTCCAGGATTTCCAGGTGCTCCAAGCGCTATTAAAATTTCTAAATCTACAGAGGGTGCTCAAATATCTTGGGAACCACCACCTAGTAACGTGGGACCTATATTAGAATATTCTGTCTATCTAGCAGTTAAAACTGCTAATCCACCATCAATTAATGAAGGAGAACAAAAAACGGTCGTGTCAACACCAAATCAATTAGCTTTTATTAGAGTATATTGTGGTTCAAACAATTCCTGTTCTGTGACTAATAGTTCTCTAAGTACTGCTCATATGGATGTAACTACAAAACCGGCCATAATCTTTAGAATAGCAGCAAGAAATGATAAAGGATACGGACCAGCAACACAAGTTAGGTGGTTGCAAGGTTGGTTAAATATATTTATTTATTAATTTCATTTGATAAAATCTTATTAGATAATTATAATGAATGCCTTCGTATTAACTTGATTATAATTAGATAACTAAAGAGATGTTATTTCATTAGCAGATCCAACTAACGCCGTAAAAAGCAATCCACAGGTCAAACGACCTGGCTCGGATATACGTTCGCAAGTAAGTTCCCCGCAAAAAAAAGTGAAATCAGACACACCAGGCGATAATTTTTCGTGAGCCTGTCGTATTTGACTTTTTATAACTCAAACGAAATGCTATTCATTATTTCATTTCCGCTGACATACACACGCCTAACGATGATAATGAAACAGTGTATTGTTTGAGCGAACAACGTGATATATGTATGCGAGTAAATACAAAAATTAAATCTGCGATAAGAGGTAATGGAAAAAACGGAAGGAAAGAAAGAAATAAAATAAGAAAAAGAAGAAGAAGATATGTCCATAAGTAAAATGATCGACGTATACAAACATAAGAATTTAAAAAGTATTTTAAATGTTCTATATAAATACAAGGTCTTTCTGTACCACGATTTTCACTCACCGTTATCCTCCTATTCTTTCGCCAAGTAAGCGAAAATATTCTGTAAAGACAGTATGAATACCATTAATAAATGACAAGAGGTAATTATTTTGAAGTTAAACAAGTTTTTCCATGTTTATAGTATTTCTATAAATGGTAAGACATATACAGGATATTCACACTTGCATCAAAAATCCAACACATTTTTTAGCTATTCCAAATTACTGTTACGTTAATAACATCACACACACACACACACAGTATATCATTTTAATTTATTCTTAAATTATAATTATCTTTTTTTAAATTAAATATTTATTAATCATTTTAAAGTTTTAACAAAACAAAGAAAGAGAAAAATGCAAAATTTTGGAGTTATAAAAAAGGCCCGATGCAAGTGTAAAAAAAGAAAAGAAGACAAAAATTTTGAGATTATAACAGAAACACAATTCACATAAAGTATCGGTGCTATACATTTTCTTGGATACTTTTATTACTGCCAAATAATAAAAGAAAAGAATAGATCATTCAGAATGAAAATGCAACACGTACTGAATCATCTCTCTCTTTCTCTCTCTCTCTCTCTCTCTCTCTCTCTCTCTCTCTGTCTGTCTGTCTCTCTCTCTCTCTCTCTCTCTCTCTCTCTCTCTTTCTTTCTTTCTTTCTCTCTTTCTCTCTTTCTCTCTTTCTCTCTTTCTTTCTCTTTCTCTTTCTCCTACTCAAGAACGTCTAATTGTACATTACTTTTGATTTATTAGTCTCCTAGAACATTGAGAGACAAATATATTTTGTAAAAATAGAAAATAAAGAAAGGAAATGTGTGTAATATCCACGTATGTCTTAAGAACTCGATTTAAAGATACTAATATTTTAGTAAACAGACAGTTTAAAAAAGTTACGGATATTGACCATAAGGAAAAAGAATATTTGTTTTTATTATAATATATTATAATATTAGTATTATTAATATATAGGAACAATCTGTTATAGACGAAATTGGATATAGTTATGGAAGCACGTACATAATAATTGAAAAATATTAAAATTTAATATCCCTAACTCTTTTCTCTTGTGCATAATAATATAATACATTTTAATCAAAATATTCAATACAAGCTTTTTTACCAGGAAAAAAAACCGGAAAAATTGAAATAATTAAATACCTAAAATATATTATGCTTCTTCTAGTTTTTTCTGGGTGGCTTTTCTTTGGGGCTATGTTAAAACTTTACGATAATAATTTAAACGCGCACATTTTATGTTGAATTACGAATATGTTTTGCGTTATCACCCATCTCTAAGTAAAAAAAGAATAATAATCCACTAATAGATCATTGGGAGAACTCAAACGTATAAATCTCATTAGTGGAATTATTACATATAGATGGATTATTTCAATTATACATGTTAAAAATAAAAAAATTAGTTTTTAGTATAATTTTGCATTATCTGAACGTACATATTTTACTTTTAGTTTGTATTTCAAAGAAATGTTTATTGGATTAACAAAAATGACGACAAACAAAATTACCGGTAAAATCTTGTGTATTATATACTTGATATTATTATATATACGTATATATATATATATATAAAAAGTTAAATAATGTTGTTTTTAAATCGTCAAACGTGTATTCCAATTTTGTGTTTTGAATTACTTCACGTAAATGATACAAATTTGCGAGCAACTTATTAATACATTATTAATAAGTTTATTAATTAATTCTCGTATCGTTTTGTTTTGTAAATTCTATATGCAGAAGATGATGCTAGTTTTTAAAAACTATTAGCAAATATAAAATATTTTCATAAATATATGTATCATAGAGCATTTTGATTCTCTCTCTCTCTCTCTCTCTCTCTCTCTCTCTCTCTCTTTCTCTCTCACTCTCTCTTTCTGCTGTCTGTCTGTCTGTGTAAATCATCTCGCTGCATTTACATTAATAACAATATGCTCTCCAATATATTGTAAGATCTGTTAATAAATGTAGATCAATTTCATAAAAAGAAACTAGATTTCATTTGATTATGGTATTGTATGTAATTACAGAATGTACTTATACTATTGTATATACCATAACATATTAGAAGAATAATTGTAACGAACTTTATGGTACTTTATTTGATGTATTTAAATGAACATGTACCAATAATCTTATATCGGAAGAATCATAAGGTACAAAGCACTTAAAAATTGGATAAAACATATAGCACATTGCGTTCTTTGATCCAGCGAGGATATCCGCGTGTGTATATGATTTATTTTCAATCATTGCTTGTTTTTAAATCTACAATATTTACTATTCATAGGTGTAGTTGTTTCTTTGCATGGAAAAAATGTTGATTTCATTTAACATAAATAAGCTTGAAATAAGAAAGAAAATGTAAATTAGTATTAATATTGTAGATAAGATTGGATGAATAGCGGAGTAAACAAATTCATCCATGTTGATAATATATCAGAATTCTTTCGTGTTGCCTTTCCATGGATAAGCATCCAGCCTTTTCTTGGCAGTAATGAAAGCAAGTTATCGATGTATTTTACAAGTTTAATTGACCTTTCAAATGCACTAGATTTTGTTATAAGATAACAAATGGTGATAGGAAACCAGCTCTACTTCCTTATAATAATTTTATTCATAAAGCGGATGTAACATGTTGGTAGAAATTATAGAATAATAACCGACAACGATTTTATTAGAAAAAGAAAAAGGACAAAAAAATTTCTACATAATCGTATAGCGAGCGTTTAGAAAGAAACCATACTCTTTGATAAGATAAGTAAATTTAAAATAAATTAACAATATATTGAATATTTATGAGATGCAAGCAAATAAACTATGTTATAGGAGAGATTCCTGATTGGCTGTAAATAATATAATGCTGCTACATGCTATAATGAAAATTCAGAAGAAAAAGGTAAAGAATTAGTAAAGAAATATTTAAATGTATTATTGCTAAATGAATGGATATTGCTAGACGTTGTGCCGCATACAACTTGCAATGAAATAGCGCATATTTATACCTATTTTTCCACACATATGAAACTTCAAGTAGATTTTTCGGCGTCTTTCATATTTCAAATTTTTGAGAATGACTAGAAAAGTACAGACATCTTATGTATTTAATAAGATCACAAGATATTAAAAGACTTCTTACAGGTATATTTGGAACACCCAAAAAAGGAAGTTAAAGGTTCGTCTTATCGGTATACTTATTATTTATGATACTGTTTTATAATAAGATAAATACCAAGTAACAAAAGTAATTAATAAAGCAGTTGTGGGAATACTATTAAGGAAAATGGATAGTTTCCAAATGTTTCTTATAATAAATGAAGAGTACATACTTTTCCATAGACAATTATCTTCTACATATTTCTATGCATTAATGAAAAATGAATAACAAATCTGAAGATTTAAAAAGAAACTAATTGTAAGTAATTTATTAAAATGCTATTTTAAACGGTCAGCAAAATGAAAATTCTTTCAATTAGGTAGAAATTTTCTAAAAAGGAAAATAAATATTCGTGAATTTTTTCTATTGCTGGATTCGAAGAAATTTCTTGCAAGCTATTGTATATATGTCTTGTGAACCGTGTTAGATTTTACAAATTTTTAACAGCATTTTTTAAATCCGTGTGCCTAATCGCAGACCCGATCTATGAAATAAAACAAAATCTTTGATCGCTTAATAGTTCTCTAAAGAAAAGAATTTACGTTGATAAAAAAAAGTTGTATATAAAATGTATGTTATACGAGAAAAGAAAAGGATTTTAATTTTATATTATTTTTAATTTTCTCTCTCTCTGTAATCGTTTTAAATAATTATTAGGACAGAATTTCATTGAAAGTAAGTTACTATTAAATTTGTGTATATACAACTCTAGATTTAAAAGAAAAAAAAAAGGAGAAAGAAAAAATCTAGAAATGATTTAGATAATTAGAACTAATTTAGATAAGGGAATAAATGTTGGGCCAATGGCAATACCATCGAAACTAATATGTTATTAAATTTTCAAAATGATCATTCGTCTAAACATATAATGAATTTACAATTTGATTAAACAACATACAAGCCACCTTCGACTCATTCTATTCAATAATAAATAATCTATGATGGTAGAAAGTTAAGTTAAGACAAAATATATTATGTATAATGAAGGTAAAAATAAAGTAAATGTGACTTTCGTATTTACATATGTACATACATATATGCATGCATACATATTACATATAAATAATTTCCCTTTTACATTGATACCAAATAATTATCTTCTAAAAAAATAAATTTGTTTTTTATATTATATATCAAATAACAATAATAATAATAAATTCGTATGTTGGGTTTATATGCGCGCGCGTTATTTTAATAATGCGAATGATACATAACTATTAGTTGCTAGAAAATATTTGAATTTTCGTAACTAATCTATCATTGACATTGAAATGTGTTGCATATAAAAAAAATACAAAGTATACTTAGCATACTTTTGAATAAATGTTCACAGTCGTTTATCAGTTTGTTAATCGAGTGAGTGTTAATGATTGATAAGCGTGAAAATGTTTGTATGCACATTAATAAAAGATAGCACAAATGGTAACCACACACGAATATATAGACATTAGTATTTACTAAACGTTCGTGTCATTAATTAAGAGAGAAAGAGAGTGAAGTAACTATTATATATTTTTTCTTTATATTGTAGACATGTATACGTGTCGGTGACAAAACTAACAATTAATATTATAAGCAATAAGAAGGAAACACGTATGAAGAAATATTATTTCTAAGATGTTTCGATCGCAAATGTCATAAAAATGTCGTTGTTGATTTAAAGGTTAGAGTGTACGAGCATTCATATATTTATGTATATACCGGGAGGTATTAATTAAATAGAAATTTCTCTACAAGTATATTTACAAAAGATTATCTACAAGTATTGAGATTGACTAGAGATTGATTTTATTTTCTTTGTTTTATGAGATTATTAATATTAAAGCTTGTTAGGTTTCAAGTATAATGGGTATCGATAGCATGAGGGTCGGTGGAGGCAGATGTTCACCTCTTTTAGTTGGAGGACTTTTAATAGCGTGTTTAATGCTTATTTGCAACTGGTGGACTTTGTCGTCTGAAAATTTTGATTTAGTCCACCAAATCGATGAATTAAGCGAGCAACTTAAAATAAGGTAGTGTATATTACATGTATACAGAAAATATATTTTTTATAATAATTCATATTACATTGCACAAATATTGTATCAAAGAGTTTCTTAACAGTAATTCAAATATATGAATATATATATGTATCATTACTAATTTAAATAAAATTGTCTCTTTTATAGCGCAGAAGAAAACGATCAATGCATAACATTACGCAGTAAATTAGAGCAAAGATATAAACACATAGAAGATGAAGTAGCTTATTTGCACGTATCTTTAGAAAAACAAAATGAGTTTAACAAAAAGCAGAAAAAAGAATTTGAAAATTCTATAGCAATATGTAAAAGTGAATTGGACTCAAATAAAATGGATGTAAAAAGAAAAGAAAATGAAAAACTTCAAGAAGAATTGGACAAAGTTCGTTGCTACTTTTTTTATATGAAATATATTATTTGTGTGTAATAGGTATTAAATTATTAATAATATAACTTTTATAGGTCAAAGATGAAATGGAAAAATTCAAACTTGCCTATAATGCCCCGATTGATAGTATTAGATCTGATCCTACGTTAACACGTAAGTTGTTATTTCCATAAAACATAGTATTTTACTTAATATTTTTAATTTCAATAATATATTTATACATTAAATTATGTATTTACACACACACATATATATATATGCATAATTTAATACATAAATTATATGAACATTTTTTCTATTATTTTTCTCAATTTATTCATTTATTACGTTTTAATCCTATTTATATTTGTTATTGAATATACTTAAAACTAAATTATTAATGCAATGCTTTATATATATTTAGAAATAGTAATTAGAATATTAGAAAGTTAAAATAGGTATTCTTATTTGTTCAAGACGAATCAAGTTAAATCATTTGTAAAAAGTAAAAAAGTATCGCCTTTTACTTGTATTTGTTGACTTACGCTAGTATCATAAAATATTATCAGACTCTGCTGATTTAGCTACAAGAAAGGTCATTGATGGTAGTCAGTTACGTCTTGTTCGGGACTCTGCTATAAGAATATCTGTAGCTGGTCAGCGTGGTTTGAAGTACCATCAAATTCCAATTCTACCATCAGATCCACCCGGTGCAGTGCGCTTAGCTCCTCGTCTTTCAGTAACAATGTTAAAAGGTAGTGGTACTTTCCTCAAAATTCCGGGAAAGAAAGAAACTGCCATGAAAATTCACTAGCTCAATTTTTTTATTTACTTTTTTTTATAGAAAAAAGCACATATATTACATATCAATCAATAATTTTTTCTTATTCCTATAATTTTCCATAAAGAGATGATTTACAAAATTAATCACAAATCTTAATATATTGGGTTGGCAAGAAAGTAATTGCGGATTTTTTCCATAAAATAAAAGTGGTTTTTTTCTTACTTGGAATGAACTTTAATCTATGATGTATTTTCCATTTTGTTCGATGACCTTTTGCCATCTCTCTGACAACTTGAAAATTTCACGCTCGTAGAAAATCTGATCTTTTTCGGCCAAAAACTGAAGTAAGTGCGATTTTACAGCGTCATCATTATTAAAAGTTTTACACTGGAGGGAGTTGGCCACAGATCGAAATAAGTGGTAATCCGATGGTGCAAGATCAGGGCTCTATGGTGGGTGTAACATCAATTCCCAACTAATATCCATCAATTTTTTCCGAGTGGCCAAAGACGTGTGCGGCCTAGCATTGTCCTGGTGGAAAATGAMACCTTTACGATTGACCAATTCTGGTCGCTTTTCCTTGACTGCTGCATTCAATTTGTCCAGTTGCCGACAGTAGACCTCCGAATTAATGGTTTGGTTCCTTGGAAGCAGCTCAAAATACACCAGACCTTTCCAATCCCACCAAATTGACAGAAAAATCTTCTTTTTTTGGATATTTGCCTTTGAGGTGGTTTGCGATGACTCATTAGACGTGCACCGCGATCGTTTTCGATTGACATTGTTGTATACAATCCACTTTTCGTCTCCAGTAATGATTCGTTTTAAAAACGGATCGAATTCATTGCGTTTAAGTAATAAATCGCAAACGTTGATACGCTGTGTCAGATGGATTTCTTTCAAATCGTGCGGAACCCAAATATCCAGCTTCTTAACGAGCYCAACACGTTTTAAATGATTCTCAATGGTTGTATGTGAAACATTTAGCTTCTCTGCTATCTCCCGTGTAGTTACGTGACGATCCGCTTCAATGATTGTTTTGATTTCATCCTCATTCAGCTTAACTRGTCGACCTGAACGTTGGTTATCTTTAAGAGAAAAATCTCCAGAACGGAATTTTTCAAACCAATTTTGGCATTRSCTTTCWTTAAGGGCTTCATCMCCATACACATCACGTATCTTTTTTGCGGCTTGCCTTGCGTTCTTTCCTTTACGGAAATAATAAAGCAAGATATTGCGAAAATGTTCATTTTTGCACTCCATATTAATATTCAAATAAAGAAAGAACATTAAGATAATATCTGCACAATGATTTCATAACGTTAAGTAAGGATTACAAATAACATATATAATAAAAAGAAAATCATAACATTAACGAGTATTATAAAAATGGGAGTGAGACATCTATAATCAAAATCAGCAATTACTTTCTTGCCAACCCAATATAATTGAAAATCTCCTAGATTTTCAATCGAAAAAATATATATGGGGCATTCCACGTCAAATCGATCACTTTTGACACCGACCACTTTCGATTTGGCTGAAACTTTTTTATCATTTTCTACCCCATTGAAAACCTCTCTGAGAATCTTTTCAAATAACCGTAACTTTGTCAAGAATTGACTTCTAGGGACGTTTTTTTTAAATTTTTGTTTTTAAATGTACTTTTTGGAAAAAAATATAAAAAAAATATTTGAAGTTAAATTCTTTAAGATATTTCGGTTTTTGTGAAAAAAACCTCATATTTTTCAAATTCTGGTATTTTTTATTATTTTTTATGCTTTCCTTTTAAACTTTAGTTCATTCTAAACTTAATTCCAAACTTCGCCTGATGGGCCAAAATTTTTTTCTATTTTTTTTCCTAATTAAAAATGTTTTTGTATTTTTTCGTAATTTAATTTCTTATAAAAAAACACCATATGAAACCATAACGGTGAAGTTTTTCCCAATTGAAAACTACAATAAAGCTGCAGAAGATCTAGTTTACTGATTTAAAAAACAAAAACCATTGCAGGAACTCAGCAGTTTCATAGTATTATATCAAGCAATGATGGGTGTTTGTAAGGAATAATTCTAATTCAGAACAATATACTATTTGTAAATTATTTAAGCGACCAAGGAAATCTAAATAAATTGTTAATTATATTCACTTAAATAATTGACCAATGGTGCATTGCAATCTTTTTGAAATTATAATTTTCAATAGTATATAATTAGACTAAGGTCATTAAATAGATTTAAAAATATTTATATATATTTATTTAGGTTTATTTTAGTATAAAAGCAAAATTAAATTACGAAAAAATACAAAAACATTTTTAATTAGAAAAAAAAAATTGAAAAAAATTTTGACCCATCAGGCGAAGTTCGGAATTAAGTTCAGAATGAACTAAAGTTTAAAAGGAAAGCATAAAAAAAAATAAAAAAATACCAGAATTTGAAAAATTTGAGGTTTTTTTCACAAAAACCGAAATATCTTAAGGAATTTGACTTCAAATATTTTTTTAATATTTTTTTCCAAAAAGTACATTTAGAAACAAAAATTTAGAAAAGAACGTCCCTAGAAGTCAATTCCTGACAAAGTTACGGTTATTTGAAAAGATTCTCAGAGAGGTTTTCAATGGGGTAGAAAATGATAAAAAAGTTTCAGCCAAATCAAAAGTGGTCGGTGTCAAAAGTGATCGATTTGACGTGGAATGCTCCATATGCATTTGCTGTTAAAATATGATGAATTTTAAATAATGATTAATACTTATATAATATCAGTTTAAATTTCATTTAGATTTTATAAATTTTTGTATGCTTGTTGTTATTATACGTATGTAACAAATGAACAAATGGAATATACATCATTTTTTCAAGGAAAATTAATATATAAGTTTTGTAATATAATTTTTCAGCTAAAAGAAATTCACTGCTGGAAAGTAGCACAATTGAAGAAATGAGAAATGACAAAACAGAGAAAATTGGTAATAGAAAATTTTAATCTATATATATATATATATATNTATATATATTATATACGTTATTAGACAAATATATATTTCTAAGCAAATGTTTATCTTCATTCAGATATAAGTAATGAAGAAAACGAGGCAGCAAAAACTATTTCGTATGTAGAAAAGAGAAACAATCAATTGACGCATTAAATATCTCTGTGATATATTATATACTTATTTACTGAAGTCTTGTCAATTAAAGCATAGGAAATAATGATGATGTATAATATTTAAGAAAATAATAACAGATTCATTTTGAAAATAATGTTCGAAGCTTCTAATATTTGGTCTTAATTATGTTACATAACAATGCTAAGTATTATTCTACTTATCCATTTGAAAAATATAATACAATTATATTTGTTTCAATGTAAAATTGTAGAATATAAAGATTAAGTATAAGTACAATGTATTTTTCTTTTAACATCCATTTTCCTATATATTTATGAGGAAATATAATTATCTAGAAATAACAAGGATTTATTAGGGAGAGATAAGATAAATGAATAATTTAATAATATTTAAATATGGTAATACATAGAATAATATAAACTGTGTGACGTACAAGTGTCATGTTATAAATAATATGATATGTACTGAAAGTAATTACCAACAGCATCGATATTTTTTTAAATCTTTTGTTACAAATAATTTTCATACTTTTGTTACATTATTTTCTTTTTTGTTTGAACTATATAACAAATGAACTAATAACTTACATTTCAATTCACATTTAAGGACATTACGACGATTGAAATATAATTATATTTCATATGATGAGTTGTGCGTATATAAAACGCATTATAAGGACGATTTTATTAAAATATACACATTGTACATAAATAATATTTAAGCTGCACGATTTAACGCTATGGATTGATATCCACATAACAAAATGCAGAATATTTTTGACTAGGATAGTATCAACTAACGACTAGATATTTATTCTGTCAACTTTTTCTTTTTTCTTATGTGATAACTTGGGTATAAAAATGTCTTTAATGTTAAAGACATATTAAAATATTCGTACGTACCACAAGTCAACTAATAAATAAAAAAATAAAGGAATAGCCTACAACTATTACATATTTACATATGATGGTCTTTGGATTGCTAAATGTTATATATACTCTAATGTCAATATGTCCCGATTGTCCCTTCCAAAAGTCCTTATTTTTTGTGCGACTTTTATATCTAAATAAATATTATTAAACTGCAAATTTTATACACAATTCTGACCGTTACATAATACCTAAAGTAACTTCTGTTAAATTTAGTATAAAAAATTATTATCAGTATTTATATTGCCTTTTCACGTATAAAGCTTTTTTTAAAGGAAGATAAATAGGAATTTTACTAGCTTAGAATTTTTCACAAGTCAAACGATACGTTAAATATTTATTCTATAAAATGTTCATTTAACGTTTTATGTTCATGCGTATATATATACATTAATTGGTTTCCCCATTTAGCGATATACCAATAATATTTATCTCTTTGGATCTTTACGTCTGCAGTATTGTTTTATAAACGAATACATAAGAGCTTGTATATTTATCAACAGCCTTAGAGATGAGTAATATTTACGAAAAATGTGCTAGACGTACGAAATAATGTCATGTAGAATGTATTGCTATAATACCTGTAAGTTTGAATTTAAAGTTGTTAATTCTTCTTTTGCTAAATTCTATGTTAAACTTTATCGCTCTATAGGACATGCTACAAAGTTTGTACCGACGTAAGATAAATCTAATATAGAAACATGCCACCTCAATGTATGCTTTCTTGTTTCAAAATGACAATGACCTATGACTTAGGTTTGAGAATAAGGCAGTGTGATGTTAGTAAATAATTAATTTCTAGGAAAGTACTCTAAAAATATAAAAATCATGACAATTTTTCTCTTCGTTGTAATTTAGCCCAAAAGTAATTGCTTCTCCTTCTATATTTTTAGCTAATGTAAAATATCTACTAAATTCCTTCAAAATGGGTTATTATTATGGAAAATAGTGATGATGATGATGTCTTCGTTTCCTTCTGTATATAAAAGCAAAAATTGAACGAAGACGCCACCAACGACTATGTTTGCGAACCGAATTATGTGATCTTTCTTTTGAGCGTATCTGTCGAACTAACGAATAAAAAGAATCGTCTATAAACTGTCGAAGTGCAGCAGATGTTTCATAAAATGGGCAGCCTAATTGTTCTGCAAGCGCTTTACCTTCTTCCATTGATACCTATGAGGAATGTTGCATTGAAAACTTAACGTTTAGATGATACATTACGTGTGCTATACTTTACCTCTCGTTGATGTTCCAAATCAAATTTATTACCAACCAGTACAAGTGGAATATGCTCATTAGGCCGTACACGTGATATTGATTTACGATATTCTAAAGCTTCTTGAAAACTATGTCTATCTGTTACAGAATAACATATCATAAATCCTTCGCCACACCTCATATACTGATCACGCATTGCTGTAAATTCTACCTGCATTCAAGATCACATACAATATACAAATATGTTATATCAAATTACTGAATGGACAATGAACAAATACCAGACCTGCCCAGCGGTATCTAAAATATCCAAAAGTGCTGCTTCTCCGTCTATTACTGCTTGTTGTTGGTATGAATCCTCTGTTAAAAGAAATACACGTTAAATAGGAAAATATATAATGCAAACCAAATGACATCTTACCTATAGTTGGGTCATGACATTCGAGAAAACTATGACTTACAAATTGCAAAGTTACAGCTGAAAAAGAATTTATATTAATGAACGTATTCTGTGTGTGTATATTTGTTATATATATATACATGTACATATAAATGTATATATTACACACATTTGCCTAAATAAGAGTATTTTTATTCCAAGCCGATTTTCAATAGAAAAATAAATACCTGATTTTCCAACACCACCATCACCCAAGACAACTATCTTGTAAACTCTAAGCCCACTCCTTGTAGTAGGCTGTGACCCTACCGACATGTTGCCCTTGGCGTTTATTGCTGCATTTTTTTCTTGTAAAATGTCAAGTGACATCATAAAAAATTTGTGCGAGTTGAAAATGTAGCCTTTTTCTTGGATCTATATTTACCATTGAATATTTTCAATATGACCGCAACATATTTATTTGATTGAACAATAATTTATTTTTGTACAGATAACCCAACTCCATTTTATTCAAACAAATGAGATTCATGTTTAATCTCCTCTGCAAAATGTTACATCGCAATACTTTCTTTTAGGCTGTCTCGAAGTTTAACACATTGATCATTTAAAGAAATGATTTAAACGAATCATTTAAATGTACCCTTTATTAAAGTTAGACACGGCATGGCTTAAACGCACGTCCCTGACAGAACATTCACGATGATCCACGACCATCCACGAGACAACTCGGAGCAACCATATATTGACACATATTAAAATACATGTATTTAATGCAGTGGCGACATCTTCGTTTATTTTCCCTCAAAACCTCCCTTTTTCCTTATAGTCGAAAGTACAATACACTCTTATGTATTTCTATACTCGTTTATTTGTCATATATATATACACGTGCTTTATATTACAATACAATGAATTATTTAAGTTTTAAAGGAAATATCACTTGGACAATTTTATTAATAACGCTACGAATTACAAATTGAGGCGATACACAGGAAACATGTCAGTTCTATATACAGTTACGACCTCCTGTATTGTTTCTATACTTGCCGAGTATGATATAACTAATTATTTCATTTTAGAAATCTTTTCAATAAGGATCATCGTCAATCGGTTTCTTTTGCGGATATTGCTTATAATACCATTCCACGTATTCTTTTTTACGTTGTTCACGACGTGCAAAGTATTTAGGATACATAGCTTTTTCTATTGGATGCCATTTATCTAGTAAACTATCAGGGACTAAGGCATCTCGATTATACGCAACACCTCCTGGAGCATCCGGATATATGAATGGTTGGGGATGTTGTCTTTTAAATAATTCCTCTTCTCCTTCATGTAACAGATGCTTCGCTAATCTTAAATCTGCGATACGTGCATTTTTATCAAAGCGTTGTCGAAGTTTTACAGCCTGATATCTAATAGAAAAAAGAAAATAAACGTTCGTCATTTTATACTGTTGTAATACATACGATATAACTTGTATGTAATATATATAATATGACAAATGTTAAATAATTGATTATTCATTATAATACCTGAATTCCAATCGATCATAATAATATGCCTTAAGACATGTCAAAGCTCGTTTGTATAAGCTACAAACTTTCTGAGAATGACTTACAATTCCGGTTGGTAATTGTGCCATATTTTATAATTTCTCAATTGAACTTTTTCTTCAATTATAAGATTACATGATCAGGATGAACTATACTTGTATCATCTTTAACCTACAAATTCAAGAATATTTCTTGTTATATTTGGAATGATGTATGTAGCGACATTCGGTGGATTTTTCTCAAAGTTTCGCATAATGGCAGTATATTTAAATTGTCCCTTTGTGTCTGCATTTGTAATGTATTAAACATATCATTTTGTTTGTTAAATATTCGCGTCTTTAAACATTAATCAGAATAAAATAAGTTTTAAATTAGTTTAAATTTATCGATACTCGTATTCGATATAACATATAAGGGTATATGATTGATATAAAAAGTTGCATGCGATTGGTTGACTTATCAATAGGTCGATTTATTGGTTAATGAGAGGTGTTTATTTTTCTCTTTTTATACATAAAATCTTTTTCTCTTTGAAAAATAATTAAGATTAATGGATTATGTATTTACAATATTAAAACGAATAAATAATAGATTAATCTATATTATTGAGAAATAAGAATTATAAATTCAAATGGATTTGAAATTAAAACGTTACTTGTCGTTACTTCCGGTTAGAAACTGCGACGGAACTAGAGTAAACGTTAAGCGATGGCGTCGCCCAAACGATATTGTCGTATGCAGTTGTCGTTTCATTAACGGACCCTTTACATTTCTAGCTTCTATAGAAAAATTTCTGTGGATTTGAGGTGCTTAACAAACTGTTCACGACCGATTCTTACCGAGCGACTATACGCTCAAGCGTACGATACGTTGCTTTAATTTGCAATCCCATCAAAGCTGTATATGATAAAGATGATGCGCTTTACTATCCAAATTTTCATTTTTGTCGCATTATGTGGATAAGAATGAAAGATTGCGCGAAAAATCTGTTCAAAATGATAGATTTTATATTTGAATGAAATGTGAAATAACATAGAGTCAGCTGGTTGTTTCATATATACTTTTTTATAATGCAATTTCAAATACATTTTTTGCAATTATTTTTCATGTCTTTTTTTTTTTTTTTTTTTTTTTTTTTTTTTTTTCTATTTTTAGGTAATAAAAGAAGTAATCGTACACTTAACGGGAAGATACACGATGATGCCAACAATGCCACCAGATTCTCATAAAATTTCTTTAAAAATAATAGAAGCTATTAAACAACATCCTGTTCTCTATAGTTCAGAAGTTAAGGGATCTTCTATTAAGCTTCAAGAATTTAAACAAAAAGTTTGGAAACGTATTTCGGATGAGCTTGGTCTCGATCGTAAGATTATATTATATTATGTACATTATACATTAAAATAGACATTATTTTTTCATGAGACCCTGTTGATAATAAAGTTATTTAAACGTGATATATGTATTTGTGTGTTATGACAGCAAGCTGGGTAAGATTAAGGTGGAAAAATCTACGGGATACCTATTGTCGCATCTTAAAGTACAAAAATAAGACTGAGAAAGGTGTGAGAAGAAAGAAATGGATTTTTGAAGATCATTTAAGTTTCTTAAAATTTCCGTAAGTAGTTTGTGTAAATATAATTGATATCAATTATTAATATGTACACACATAATATTTTGAATGTAATTGAGTATATACATATTTAATTAGATATGAACCAGATTATCAACCTCAAACTATAGAATTGTCGGAAGAATATATACAAGACATAAATGCAGGTGGAATAAGTTCAGAAGGTCTATTGGAACAATTGGAAGATCGCAATGATGAAGATTATGATGAATATATGGAGGTACTCGAAGAGACTATGGCGGATCCAGTTTTAGTGGATACCAATCCTTTGGAAATGTTAAATGCCAATGATCAACAATTAGAAGGTATTAAAAAAATAGAAAGGGAACAGATGCAACTACACAGTCAAGACGTGGATACTTATATTCAACAAATACAATCAAAATATAGAAAGATAAGACCCAAGAAGTCAAAGGCGGAAAATCCGTCTAGTACAGAGGTGCCTAACACTTATAGTATTTTAAAGACTACTTCCAAAAATAAAAATGTGGTCTCTATTGATAACAATACTATAACCAGCCCTATTTTCGTAACCAGTTCAACTACTATGACTACATCTACCAAGCCTATCAAAGAATTAAATAATATTCAAGAAGACGGAGAAAGGAATTCAGAACAAGTTTATTTAGCTCCGGAAGAGAAAAGCAGTATAGAACTGTTTTTCGACAGTATGGCACAAACCGTCAAGAGATTACCGCCAAAAGCTCAAGCCGATATTAAATTGAACATTTGTAAAATTGTTACAGAGGCAGAGGTACGCTTTTCTGGACAAAATATAGCACAAAGTACCCAACAATTTATAACGCCGCCAGGCATGATTCCAAAACTGGTATTGATTCCTTGCGATATGATAGACCATCAGAACAATAAAGGTTGACAATTTATAAGTTGTAAATATCATCATCGGGGCAAAAATATTATCGTTGAAAATGTTTATTTCATTTCATACATGTAACATCATAATTTGTTTCCTTGTTCAAATACTTCTTATTAAAAGCACATTGCGCATAAACTGAGTAGGATAATATTTGTATGATTTTTGTAAAAATTTATGATTGCTTTTATCAAGATTATTTTTTCTTGCGTTATTTTTGTTAAACTAGTATAATATGAAAGAAGAAGAAGTAGAAAAATATATAAAATACTTTATATTTTTAATCATATCGTATATTTATATTGTTGTCTTTCTTTTAGTATTTTAACTTCTATTAATTTCTTTTTTAATAATTAAATCTAATGATACGGATACAAAATTATACAAATTATACAATTTAAGAAATGAAAATAATCCTAATTGTACATAATAAGGAATCTGTAAATATTAAAAAATACATTTATCCATTATATATTAAGGAATTTTTAATAAAAAGAGCAAATTAAATTTGTATATATAGAATAATGTTTAGTAGATAACCAATATATAGCGACGAAATTTACACATTATTTATTAAACTAGAAACTTTATTGCCATAAAATTATAAAAAAAAATAACAATATTAAATATATTAATAATATCCTTATATTTATCATGTCAGATAATTATTTGCTATTTCTTTTATTTATTTATATATTTTCGTTACGAAAAATGACTGTATATACTTATACGTGTATATATACGTATATATGGGTATTTCTCGACTGTACCATGAGAAGATTTCCGTTTTATAGGAAATAAGAAAGTGTGTACAGACAATAGGAAAACCGATCGTGTGTCCCACTTTGGATCCTTGCGAGAAAAGCTTGGATTACACATCGTGGGTCGAAGTAGTTCTTAATGGAAGCTCGACCTCCAGCATAGGTATCGCATAGTTCGTGCAGACCTAATTGGATAGAAATGTAACGAAACCGTTTTGCGTTCTTTGTGGGATACAGGACTAATTTGATTACTTTCGTGTCAGCTATTCACACCCACTTGTCATTCTTTTATGCATTAACTGCCATTCTTAATAAATCTATTGGCAAAATTGATCATTTTCTTCATATCTGTATTATTAATAACAATTAATAACAATTTTAGCGGTAGATTGCTATTCTTTTATATATGTATATATGTATAGCCTTGGGATCAAGTATACATGTTTTTTATCAGCACGAAAGTTTAAAAGTAAAAGGCCACTATTATCGATAAAAATACATTCTCAATGTTAGTTTTTACATAGGTGATAGTATCATTCACAAATGACCATGTTTTATTTAAACTGTTGTATTGCTTAAAAGAACTATTTTAGTTAGGTCATTTTTTAGTTGGAATATTTTTGTACTTCCTGTTTTTTCTTTTAAATACATACTTTTTTAAATACAGAAATAATAGATTAATAATCAAGATATGTTGATTATTTATCAATAACAAGAAATGCTTAATTTTATTCGCATTATTTCTCTCGTAAAGACAATCTTTTACTTGCTATCATATTTATCATCGTATTAATCACTTAAAGTAATTATATTAAAATGTTTAGTTATTGCATTGATCGATGTTATTTATACATTAGATCCGATGTATATACATACACTTATAAGTAGTCAAAGCTGTCTTCTATGTCGGGTTATCGATTGCGATAGACTACAGCCAGTCTGACTAGTTGTAGAGTCGACTACTGGAGACGAGAGAAGAATTTCTACATACTCCACAGTCTATTTTTTATAATATATTTCAATGCAACTAATTCCTTTCGATTACATATTATACTTTTGTTATCGCCAATCGCCTAGTACAACGATATTCTTGAAAGATCGTTTACGTAATAACGAGCTTCTGTGTTGCAAGAGCAATTCTAATCAAAAAATGAAATTCAACGTAACAACATTGGCACTAGAACACGATCTTATCTTTTTTATCTTCTAAATCGAAAATAATACTTCATTGTGAAGTATTTTTATTCGTGAAATAAACGAATAAACGAAATATTGGGTCGGCCAATAAGTAATAAGTTTTTATTGTTTTTATAACAAAAAGACTATTTGAAATCTATAAAAATCATGTATAGTGTGAAAAAGGAGATTCTAAAGAGCAATTAAAAAAAAAAAATTCATTGTTTTCGGTTAAATTTTGTAGTATTTATTTGGATTTGAGGATAAACAACGAAAAGATGTATTTTCGTGCGATTATGCTTTCTTTTAATTTTAGTTGAGGAAAAACTGCAGTACGAACAAATAAAAAGATTTTTGTTGTTAATGAAAGAATGATGCAAAGGCGGTTCGAAAAGATTTTAGTATTGCCGATGATAAACGTTCTAGCAGATCTATTGTGATTGATAACGATCAAATTTCTATTTTAATTAAAATGTAATCACAAGACAGAGTACCGAAATATTAGGAATATCGAAATTTAGTGTTACGACGAATTATTTGGATCGAATTGATATAATTTTCAAACGGGTTTTACTTATTGGCCAATCCAATAAATATGCTATATGTACTTTAAGGAGAGACATAGTATCGACTCGTGTAATAATTTAACGTATTAAATATATAGAAAGAAAAACAAAAGAAAGAGAAAGACCACATACAATTGAAACGAACTCTTGAAATTAATATACTAATGAATTAATGAATTATAAATTGATGATATGCAAAGTGTTGAGTGTTGATCACTTTGCAAGTCGTGTTCAGTTTGTGTCTGGGTTTTAGTCGAGCAGAAGAAGAAGAAGAGAAAGAGAAAGAGAAAAAGAAGGGGACGATATCAGGGCGTCGTCGGCACGTCAAAGTGCCTAGCATCACGAGGAAACACTCGAAATAGAGGTGGTTAAAGAAGAAGATCAAGAAAAAGCTCACTGCGGTTTATACACAGCGTCGATATATCGTACTTTTGTATATAAGGCGGGACCTCCGCATTCGAATTTGCCAGGGTAAACAGGTTTCTAGGTCATCTTCGAACAGATTTTTGGCATGTGAACGTTAACGGAGATCTCTCTCTCTCTCTCTCTCTCTCTCTCTCTCTTCTTGGGTTGGCTAGTTCGTGAAATTTCGAGAAGCCAACGGCCCAGCTTTGCGTATAACGCGAATACTCTTGATTATCGAGAGTCAGCCAAGTTCTTGTAGGGTTTCATTTTCTATAACGGGTCACGCTACCCTGATCGGTCTTTACTCTCTCCCTCTTTCTTCCCCTGCATTATTTATTTATTTTTTTCTTGTCAAGTATATCCTCGTAATATAGGAATTTTCTAGTAGCTTAGTCCTTTATTAGGTTTCGTTTTATTGTGATTTCGATCAACAAGGGCAATAGCCTATTATTTTTAATGCGTGCGTGTGCATTTCTCTCTCTTTCTTTCTTTCTCTCTCTCTCTCTCTCTCTCTCTTTTATTCAAGGATACCAGTCTTAAATCTTAACGAGCTATAAGACCTTAAGTGGGTTAAAAGCTAATTAGCGATTTTACAAATGAATTATTCTTTTTCGAGACTCTTTAGATTAAACTTTGTCTTCAGGTTGTAAAAGTACAAAAGTAGAAAGTCACTTGAAAGAGTAATTGACTTTTAAAATGAGGTAGTAACATTTTTGGCCTACCCTATAGATAGCCAACTAATTTAGCTAGCCAAATTTACCAAGTTTTCTTGCTCATTCTTGCTCATTCTCGTTCATCAACAGTATCTTTTTCGTCATTTATAGACTAGCAAGGCTTAGAGCTTGCTCGTAAAGCTTTCTCATAGGTCTTTGAGTGAAAGCTTTGGTGTTGCCTTGACGTAATTGATTTCGTAGAGTGACTAGATACCCGTGGAGAAAGGTCGTGCCGTTGTTGTATTAGATGATAATGATCGAAAAGCGAAAGAGAAGAACACACACATACACACATATACATATATATACAATGTGATAAAAAAGGAGTTCGATATTTGAAGGGCTTATAGTACTCACCGAGATAAGTAAAAAATTAACATGAGTCCTAAAATGAACCCTTTATTTATGAACGTTCGATATCATAAGCGAGTCTTTCGATAACATATTGAATTTGTGCAGAGGAATTTGCTGAAAAATACAGGGCGTCTACAAATCTTGTGAGCATATTCTACGCTCAAAAATAAGAAAAATATTATATAAACATAAGTCATTTAAATCATATATATAAGTGTGTCGTGTGAAACGGTATCGAGGACTGGGGTAAAAGAGCAAACTTATCGAGAGAAAAGTCTACTGACCCATATTATCGAACGACCAGCTTTAAAATCAATGTTGGATTCGTTAGGAATGCGAATGACGTTCAAACCTTCCCTTTCGTAATATGCCAAACGACAATGAGGCAATCCGAGTAAACTTTCAAGAAGTGTGTCTTGCTTGCTACATTTTCTACATTTTTCAAAATCTACTATGAATAATGTAAACGGGATCGATGCCCAAGTAGTGGATATGGAAAGAAATAAAATCCTTTGAATTCTTATGTCGAACTTAACTCGATATAATTTGATACTGCGTTTCATAACAATTTAATATTATAATAAATGATGTCAATTTTTGAATAAGTAATGAAAAATTACTTTAACGTAAGAGAGATCTTAACCGAGTCTTATTACAACGGAAAAGACTTTTTGTTAATCACATTTCTTTCGATTCATTAAATAGAGTATCATGTGTCAGAGATGACTCAAGGATTCAACAGAAAACTAAATACTATTGTCACGTAAGCGATGACCTCATAGTGCAAAAGGTTAACATTCCATTCATTTTCTTTTTCATAAGTCATTAAAATGACAAATTGCTCGACGACTCATTTTTTCAATACCGATATTGCCAATACCGATAATTCCTCTTAAGAAAAATTAAGCACTTATACCTATCAAGGAAAAAGAAAGAAAAAAAAACGGTAAATATTCATATAAAATACACATTTAATCTTCCGACTTATGATTTGATTTAAATCATTTTTCATATAGATATTCATAATTACAAAGAAGCTGACGGGAGGTATAACTTTGATATTGGATTACTATAATGAGAGTGTAGGACCTTTTCATTTCATTTGCGAGACCGAAGGATTAAGATTAAAAAATAAAGAAAAAGAATGAGACCTTAGAAGAGGATTTCAAGCTAGTCTCGCCCATATTTACCCACCGTTCAATCAAATATTCTCATGTCACGCATACTTTCATTACGAAACAATAGAAGAAGAAAAAGCAAAAACGAGAGTGAGAGAAAGAGAGAAATAAGAGGTCGATATGCGAGGTATCAATTAGTCGGTATATCGATTAACAAGGTTCTCTTATAACATCAAAAGTCGGAGATGAAGTAATAAACGCGCACGTGGCAACTTAAGTCTCTTTCTTTCTCTTTTTCTCATTTATTTAGTTACTCACTCACATACTGATTTCCGAAAGCGACGTAGAGAGATGCTAAGCGAACGTCCTTCGACGAGAGTACGATCGATGCCGCTTTTATCGCGAGACCCGTCGCGTTCTGACGCTAACGTGTACGAGTTTCTTTTATTTGCAAACGTCTTTTTATAATATTAAAAAATTAAAATTATTTATTACGCAAGTAATATATAAGAACTTGACATGTTCTAGAATACAAATGTACATACAAATTTTCCATTATATTTCCCCATAAAAGAAATATAACGTACTCTAGAAAAATAGAAAAAGAAAAGAAAGTAAATAAAGCATATACTTTACAATAACGAAGGTGAGAGAAATAAAATTAAAATTAAAATTAAAGAAAAAAAAAGTTCACCCAAGCGAGACTTGATATCTCCAGTGACATCGTGGTAACGAGTCTGCGTTGTTACGCATTACGCTAATAACAGTTTACAAAGATATAAATCTAAAAATGGTAATAAAATTTCTTCGTTCGCGATATCTTGGAAAGGGTTGAATATTTGCATCTACTCCTGGGATGTAATGTCTAGTCTTAACGGACTTCTACAAATGTGTAAAGTTTCCAAAAAATCTGAAGGTTGCGAGGTTCGTCGAGCTCTTGTTAGTGATATTCTATCCTTGAATATCGAGTGATTCCTGGTGTCGAAGGTAGAGTCGAAAGAAACCAAAAAGATTCGCACGCGCGACTCGTAGGCGGCAGGTGAGCTTCGATAAAGCAAAAGGAAGAGAGAGAGAGAGAGAGAGAAACGATTGACGCGCGTGGGTGGTTGGTCATGGAATTATACGTCGAGCGTAGTCTGCTTGTAGCAGGAAAAGTGGGAAAAGCTAGCAAAGAGAGAGATAGAGAGAGAGAGGGACGAGGACGAGGACGAGGACGAAAAGGGGTAAGTGGGTGTCGGGAAGGAAAAGGCGAAGGTGGGATAACGAGTCGAGTTGAGCTGAACCGGCGCGGCTCTGGCACATGCGCGCCTTTTCCGGATTATCCCTACGACTTTTAGACACGGCAGTCCAATTGAGACCGTTCTACCGTACGCACCGTTCACTAATTCGCACCTAATTCGGACACACCAAGTTCCTCTTTCCCTTTCGTACATTATTATCTCAGTGTCTGTCTGTCTGTCTGTCTATCTTTCTGTTTTTCCGTTTGTCCGTTTATTAATTATTTTTTATTCATTCATAATCCGTTAGTTGTTTATCTTTTTCACTAATCATTCGTTTTCATCTTTCTATTACTCTTCCTCTGTTCGTTTGTCTCTATTCGACGGTAAAAAAAATAAGTCTAGGAGGAGTTTGAGGGTAACGCGCGCGCGCGCGAAAACTCGACTGCTGTTACTACTGCCGTTGGTGCTGATTATCGATGAGAGTAGTATACGCCGTCGCTAGCCGGTCAGCGGCACCATCGTCGTCGACGTTAACAACGACGATGCATTTGGGTGCGTTTTTTATGCTCCTTGGTTCATATGAAAAGAGAGATCAAAGAGAAAACCACGTGACGTGTTAAGACAAAAAAAAACAAACAACAAAAAAGAGAATACATTTGGCCTAGAAGATAATGATGACGATTATTATTTTTTTATTATTAGCGATATTGGTATAAAAATAAAAATTAATTTAAAAGGAATTTTTATGTGTCGTTATCGTAAATAAGTCGATGTTACGTGCATTTCTCTTCGATCGTCTCGTCTGAGAGACGCAGGAAGACAGGGAGCTGTTGCAACAGCGACGACTGCCCGAGTAGGTGGTGGTGGCGGAGGAGATGGAGGAGGAGGTAGAAGGGGAAGGCAAAATGAGGGAGAAGGGCTGGTGGTAGTGGTGGTAGTAGTGATGAGGGTAGAGGAGGTGGTGGAAAAGCAGATGTAGTAGGTGTAACGTCGTCGCTGTCGTCGTCGCCGTCGTCGTCGCCGTCGTCGTCGTCGTCGTCGTCGTCGTCGTCGTAACGTGACGAGCGAGTAGTAGTAGTGACACGACGAAACTAAGTGGCCGCGAACGTGAGTCGGGTACGATACGTAACTTCCGCGAATCTCGTGAACGAGGAAGTGCGTGCGTGAGAGTAGTAACTACTTTGGGGAGGAGGAAGAGGAAGAAGAGAAGAAGTGCAAGTAGAAAGAGGAAACGGAAGCGGAAGTGGAAGAAAAGAAAGAACAGGAGGAGGAGGAGGAAAGAAGGAGGGGAAGGTGGAGGAGAAAGGAGAAAAGAAAAGGATTCCTACTGCTCCTCCGTCGTTTGCCCTCCCTTATTTTTTTCCTACCTCCCTCTCCGACGCGTCGTGGTCGCCGTCGTCGTCGTCGTCGTCCTCGTTGATTTGGTCGTCGCTGCTGTTCGTCCGGTTAGGTTTCGTACGGTGACGCGTCGTACGCGCACGGTTTTTTTCTACTTTCCAGCCTGACTTGTCAAGTCAAATCGAGTCGAATCGAATCGAGTCGAGTCCGGTCTTAATAGTTTGTCATCGTCGTCGTCGTCGCCGCCGTCGTCGTCGGGGCAGCAGCGGCGACAAGCGGCGGCGGCCGACAACATAGAGCGTCGTCGTCGTCGTCGTCGTCGTCGTCGTCGTCCTCCTCTTTCTCCTCCTCCTCCTCGGCTCGTCCTCGGCTCGTCCACGTCCACGTCCGTGATCTTAGGAGATTGGACGAGTGCGGTGCGCGCGATCCCTTATTTCTTTTCTCTCTCATCTAGGGAATCGAACGGGGCGATTCGTTGGCGGCAAACACAACGGTGGAGTGCTTAGAAATCGCGAATAAATGTGTCGGTCACGGTATAAGACGTGAGAGAAGAGAAACGGGGGCCACCGGCAAGCCGAGGTTTATTTTTAGTGGCAAGCGCCAAGCAGCAAGCGGAGTGGTATAAACGGCGCGCACAGTGGCCCGATGAAGCGGCGTTTGTGACATCAAATTTCTCCTCTCTTGCCACCTCGAGAACGGACACCCCGAGACATCTCGCCGTCGGACCATCCACGGTGAGTATTCGATTGATTCCGACTCGCGACCAAGTACCCGCCCCCTTTCCAACCTCCAGGCTAACCTCCACCCATCCCTTCTCGAGAAAGAGAAAGAGAGTGTAGGTGTGTTCTCTCTCTCTCTCTCTCTCTCTCTCTCTCTCTTTCTCTCTTTTCAGCCCCTTTCTCTCTCTCCTCGTCGCTCCGACATTCGCTCGCTCGACCAACCAACCGACCACAACCACCCCCACCAGGGTGGCTTGCACTCAGCCAAGGAGAAGCGGAACAGGAGGAAGACGCCGATGAAGAGGAAGAAGAAGAGGAATAGAAAGAGAGAAAGAGAGTGCTCCTCGATCGCAGGTGGAATCGTGAAAATTATGTAATGACCGCCGGCTCCGGGTCCGGCCAGGGCCATCGAAAGATGCTTCTCCTTTTTCCTCTTGCGCATCTCTCTCTCTCTCTCTTGCACACACGCACACACACACGCACGCTTCCTCCTCCTCCTCCTCCTCCTTCATCTTTCCTCCTCTTAACCTTCCTCTTTCTCTCAGCCGCCACCCCTTCTCAACGAACATTATTTCGGGAGTGCCAGGCCAGGCAGAGCCTCGAGGTTACTCGTCTGCTTTCTGCTGTTACTACTGCTTCCACTATTGCTGGTACTGTTGCTGTTGCTGCTACTTCTGCTGCTACTGCTACTTCTGCTGCTGTTGCTGCTATTCTACAACACGTACTACGAACGTTGTCGTCCCCGTGTGTCCCGGGATCGAGCAGGCGCATTATCCCCAGAACCCTGAGCGCGGTTTTGCTCTAGAATGTTCCTGCTCCCGCCGCTTCGTGGCTACGTTACCCAAAATGTTTTAACCAAGAGAAAATGCTTGAAAACTAAGACCTAATCTTTATATTCTATATTCCGTTCCTTATATCTTTATTTTCTTTCTCTCTCTCTCTCTCTTTCTCTTCTCCTTTCCGTTTCTCTTTTTATCTTATCATAAGATATTGGCAAAGAGTGAAAAAATAAGCCCAATAAGCTAAAGATTTAGCTTTTTCCTCTCCCTTCTATTTAGTTCTTTTTCCATTCGATGTATTCCTCGATAGCAAGATAGGAGCGAGACCCGCCTTTGTCCTGCTTTCATGGTATCGACCCTACACGGCTGACCTAGACTCACTTACATTTTCCAAGCCTACCTACTACTCGCTGAGCCAATATTCCTCTCTCTATTTCTCTCTGACAAACATTATCCTCTTTACATCCATCCATCCATCCATCCATCCATCCATCCAACCATCCGCTTATTTATTTCTTTTTATTTTTCTTTCTTTCTTTATCTCTCCATCGTCAAAGTTCAAATGAAATTGTTAACTTTTCGTAGAAATCGACGATGACGACGACGAGACGACTAGACGACGACTACACTACGACAAAGTATAGTACAGTATAGTAGGAGCTTGCGCGCGATAATCTAGGATACACTAACATCGTCGATATTTATGACGCTTTCCTCTCCTCACACATTTACGGACCGAGAAAGAAATTGATAAAATCTCAGCAATATGGGCGGGGATTCTTGGAAACGCGTTAACGCGTTTTGGCACATCTTCGCGACCAACGAATACTCGCGAGAAAGAGAGTGAGGGAGAGAGAGGGAGAGAGAGGGAGAGAAACGGAGAGACAGACAGACAGACAGACAGAGATATGCCTTACGGCATCTCTTTAACATTCGAGTTTCTTCACCCGGATTATATATCTTCTTTTCTATTTTTCATTCCTGTTCGAATTCTTTCTTAGATAGATATACATATATACATATACAGGGTGAGTCAGAATTAACCAGACATCTGAATATCTCTGTTGAATTGAAAGTTATACAGTATGTCTAAATCAAAATCAAAATGGTTTCGAAGGACGCATATGGTCATTAACGTTTTTTTAAATGAAATTGCATTTTTTTCTCCATTCATTATTCTAGCCGATCCTGAAACAAATATATATACATAAAGATACTTCAACGTTCTTTCGCATGCATATATACCTACGCTTTGTAGAAAATTATATAATACGCACCAAGGTATTGGCTGAAAAATAATCTGGTGGAGAATTTTATTAATATATAAATATATGTTATATATTTTGAAATTATATATATTTATTTTAACATAGGAATCCAACCAATATTCGATCTATTCCCGGATATTTTTATTATATATATATATACATTCTGTAAATGCGAAACTTACCAAATACTCTATAGAAAGATCAAATATTTGTCTTTCATTTTCTTTGACTTTGTTCTCTCTTCTTCAGTTTTCAAATTCGTTTATTTGTATTCTCTTTCTCTCCCGTATAGACATTGGCAAAGTTTAGATATTTATTGAAAAAACATACTACCTGAGGGCATTTGTCCGAGTACTTTACTATAATTTACCGTTATAATTCAACGTTTTATCAGCCGACCTACTACTTTGAAATATTACCACTGTCTTATTGATCCGTCCGACCGTGCGCTTGGCCTTCAAAATTGTCCAACTATCAATATTATAGACGTATCGATGCGTCTAAACGTGATATCTTTACCATGCCTTACGTTTACCATGCCTTTCTTTGTCATATTTTTATACCTACACTATATTTTCTTTCTATATATTAAGATACACGTGTATACCTATATACTGGGTGGATCAAGGAAGATTTTCTAACGTTTAAAAAGGACTCGACAACAAAAAAGCACCAGTCATTGATTTTGAAAATCATTTGAAAAACTGTTAGTCTACCTTATATTTGTGGTAAGAAAATGTAAATGAGTTAACGTGTTAACGTTAAAACGACTAAGATTTATACGATCGTAACCAGGGCTATTGTAATCGATGACTTTGTTCTTAGAAAAGCACTGTGAGCCTAGAGGTGTTTATAGGTCGAGTTAAAAGTTTTTCGCAGCTATCTATGCGTTCACAATTTACTTGCTTTACTTCTTTCGTTGCAGTTACTATTAGAGAAGACTCTGGTCTGTCTAGTTATATCTCTCTTTAGTTATTTCTTTATCTCGAATTGGTTCTACGGATAATGGTTCTATGGCCCTTTTTATCAATTTTTTCATACGAGTTAAACACAATTTTCTCTATGCTCTCTATTCAGGTTATTTGTTACAGGTTACTTGATACATTTTTTCTAACTTTATTCAGGAAGGAAATAATTAAATGGAAACGTTAGTAAAGTTTAGCCCAGAAAAATTATGTTAAATTAGAAAGGTGACCGGTAATTGTTAAGTTTATCTGTCCGCTGTCAAACTTTAGTTTTTATTTTATTTTGATACAGAAGTATCAAACAAAACTTTACTGTAATAAACGATAACATTTAGATTTTATTTTCTTTACAAATTTAGTTTTACTGTTTGCATCATAAAATTCCGCTCGAATTATCTGCCCTCTTTTGTTTCTTTTTTCATTGTTTTTTAATTACCTGTAAAGTTTTACAACGTGTATTTTTCTCCCCGAAGTCCTGTGAAACCGCATCATATTGTACACACGACAAAAAATAAGAGAAAAGAGGAAGCATGTTAACGACTAGGTTTATTCAATAATAAATTAGTATTCTTAAGGTAACATAAATTCGGATAGCCATGACTAATGAACAAAATGATAATACTTATTTCATATTTCCAGATGTATGTACGTATATACGTAAATGAAAAGTAGCCGAGCACGCGCGTTAATGGATGATTCGAAAACTAGGACGAGGTGAAATGTTGTTACCTTCTTATTATCAACGTTTTCACGTTAATGTCGATAATATCTTTGACGTAATAAATCGATAACATCGAAAACCTTTCGTTGTCGGATTAAAGAATTCAACGATCGATAGGAAAGAGAAAAGAAAAACAAAGTGTCACATATGAGTTTGAATGATCGATCCGTAGATTACGATTGATTTATTTCGATTTTTTTTATAGATTTCGATTTATTGATATATTTCGATTGATTTAGGTTTTCGATAAAGCTAGTACAGTAAAGCGGTTTTTAATTAAAAGTCCACTTTCATTCGATAAATTTGAAAACTTATCTTCCTCTCTACATCGAGGAAAATTTTAATGAACAAAAAGGGACAAAAATGGACAAAAATGGATGAATTATTGATCTTTCCCACCGATATTTATATTTTTTTCGCAACGAATTTTTGTATTCCCATGAATATTAAGTCTAGAAATTAATTTGGTGCCATGATATATATATTCATTGCATCAAAATCAGCATCCTTTATTTTTTCCTTTTTTTTTGTTTCGCCAAGCAATTTAACACTTGGTGATTATTTCGAGGAATAACAAAGGCATAATTTATTAATAAAAATACTGAATATGTTCTAAAAGGAAAATTCGAATTAATTGATACAAGTAATACATCGCGCGTCGAAAAAAATTTGAACTAGAAAAAGTTAACCTCAAAGCGTATTATTCTTCTTGAAATTTAGCGTGGCCTCGGTGACTCTTCGTGGTCTCTCGGCGTTAAGCGCTTTACGTTTATTTTTAAATCGGGCATGTCGAACCCGTGACCCACGACAGAATTCCTCCTTACTGCTCCGATTTGATTCAATTTGAGCTTCCCCTCTTATTTTCTTTTCTTTTTTTTTTTTTTCTATAAACCTAACGTCCAAATTTTCAAACAATTTTATAAATCAATCTAATTTAATGACCAATTGAATGATCAAAAAATGGCCAAAAAATATCTATACTATTAACGAAATTAATTTATAATTGGATTAACGAAATATCAATATACGATATAATATAACTTAACTCTCCTCCATTTTGATTAGTTCTTTATGTTCTTCATTTCTACCATTTTTAAAATCGATTAGTTTCGGTTGGTACTTCATTTCGGAATAAAATCCCTACTGCTTGCGAGCGTTATACTTACGACCCAGACCTATCATTTTATTAATAGAATTTACGTTCGCGTCTTACGAGCCAGTTCTAGTTCCTTCTATACTTTCCATTTTTTTTTTCTCCGTCTTTTTTTTTCTTTGTCCGCTTACTTTCTTTATATTTATTTTCTCTAGTAAAATGGTAAAGTATTAAATTACGTTCGCCTCGAGTTTCGGTCTCGTAATAATGCGACTAACGATAACCTTTTCAATGAAATGATCTTGATTATGTCTTCAAAAAAAAATATTTTATGTTCTTGTCTTTGTGATAAAGAAACATCAATGAGATACGTAATCAACTTCATACATATACAGGGTGGAACAATAACTCTGTCTACCTTGAATATATCCTTTGCTTACAATCGTATTAAAAAAGTTGCTCTATTACAGGAGGAGGGAATTTAATGATCGAAAGGATTTTTTTTCACGGCCATTTTTTTAGAGATTTCAAGGTTATCAATGTTTTCTTTTTTTAAATAGAACTATATACGTATTTTCTTTTTGCAATATTCTTATAGAATACGAATAAAAATTATCCGCATGATCATATCATTTTGATCATTTATTCTTGAAATATTTACATTTAAAGATACTCTATTCAGCATGAATAGCTCCGTTATTTGTAATAATATAAAAAAATGTTTGTGATAAAACTTGCATGGCATAGAGGGGGGCATATTGTGATACCTAATTTTTGTATATAGGTGAAAGCGTAGAAGATATTTCAAGGTCATCTTTTTTCATTTTTTTAAATGACCCAATTTGTTTATTTTTATCACTTTGCAATAGTAGGTTTTAAGATGGTTTCAGCAAACTATTAATGAAGCTTAATTATTTTCTACTATTAAGGATAATTATTTACTACTATATTACACGATAGGGCATTTCAACGAACAATTAAGTGATACGAAGATTACACTTGTATTGCAAATTACTATTATTAACTATAGGACATATCAACGAAATTTAATTATTTGCTTCTATTAAGAATAATTATTTACTACTATTACGCGACAGAGCATATCATCGAACAATATTCAAGATAGGCAGAGTTATTACCGCACCCTGTGTAGACGAATATAATATGTATATCTATATGGTATACATGTATACCTATACACACACATTCTTAAATAAGAGTTTACACTCACAGAGTTAAATAGCTGTGATTCAAAATTGGATTTTACAGCGAGGTTAAGAGGATAGAATTTATATACGTCTTCTTTCTCTCTCTCTCTCTCTCTCTCTCTCTCTCTCTCTCTCCTTCTCCCTCTATTGAACCTTACAAACGAAAACTAGATTTTCCATTTCTCACAAACTGTGTCCGATTCTTCGGCTGTAGGCAAAGTTATTTGTTAAATAATGCGCTACCCCGGCAAATTGCCAACTTGTGTCCCCGTCAATGAAACACGTCCGATTCGTGAGGTTCAATCAATTCTCGTGATATAAAAAATTAATCCGATGGGAGAAAAAAAAATAGTAAAAATATGATTTAATTTTTATAAATATTTTAAATTGATGAGCAAATGGTTGATAATATTCTCTCTCTGATTCATATTTTTTAGATTAATATAATAAAAAAGAACAACCGTTATGATAACTCTATTTACGTCATAGATAATAGTATTTCTTTTTTTAAGAATTTTATCTAGTCGTTGTTTCGATCCACGCACAGTTCACAACTTTGTTTCGTTGATCTTTAGTATTTATTACATTTTCCTTTTTTTAGATATACAGTGGAATCTTTGTTTGTGAATATAATTCGTTAAAGAAATATACTCGTAATCTAAAATATACTCGTATATCAAAATGTCAAAGTGAATTTATGTATTAAGAAATACTTAATGGAAAATTAAATAGTTTGGTAATTAATATAAAAATGATATAAAATACAAAATACTAAGTAACAATTATGCAAGTTAATCCTTGTTATTTGCCAAACGTATTCTTATTGTTTTTATTGCAATACATCGCACACACACACACACACACACACACATTCATGAAATCAAAATTGTTTTCTCGTCTCTTAGGGAAACACTCGTAAACCAAATTATTCGTAATCCAAGGTGTGACCGTACATGCAAGATTGCGCGTGATACTTTCCATGTATTTGCTATATTCGTTTATCGTTGACATCGGCCGATACGATAGATAGACTTTTAAAGTTTTTTAAAGCTAGAAAGAACCCACAACTATGCGAAATCAAATTGTTCGCGATTTAACGCTTTTCCTCTCCTCTTAAAAACTTCGATTGATTAATTCGTCCTTTTTATTTTAGTTCTTTCTTCAAATCTTTCATTCTCTTTTTTTCTTTACGACAAACTCGACCTCGTGATTTGTCCGTGAATAAGATGATTAAATGGCGCAAACCAAGCTCGTTCTACTTTACAATCGTTTACGTGAAAATAAGAAGACAAATGATAACTTCTCATCATTGAGAAATAATCAAAATGGCGGCGATCCTTAAAAGTTAACAATTATCACGTGCTCTTATTTTTTTTCCTATCTTTTTCTTTTTTATTTTCCCAAGCGAGATATTAAATCGACACATTGTGTCGACTAATTAAGTGGTTTCATTGGATATATGTATTTATATATAAGTAGCGCGAATGAAGTCATATAAAGCGGATGCATGACTTCAGAGAACATTAATTAATGACGCACACACGTCCTTTTATATTTTTCCATTTTTATTATGCTTAAGAGTTGTTTGATAGTTATACTACATGAGCTAAATAACGTGGGTGTTGAATATGATCAAACTTGACCAACGCGTTCTACATATGATATCAACATTAGAACGATATACTTGCGCTATATGATATGTTTTAATATATGATACGCGAATAATGTAAATATGATAATTTTCTTTCTGTGCCAATGACAAGATTTATTGTTTAACCAGTGTCTCTAGAATATCTCAATGATTAAAGCTGTAAGGATGATTATTCTTAAATAATTTTTCACGAGCCAAGAATTCGGTTAAACGTCTCAACGATTATTCTTTTATTATTATTATTAAATTGTTGATGGTTTATATTTGACGATATCGTTACAAGACGAATATTAAAATGAGCAACGATGTAACAATTCATAAACGATCTCATTGTCAGCCAAGAAAATTCTTAAGTAGGTCATGAGCCTAGGCACTCTTGAAAATGTCTACGTCTGTCTGCCAAATTACGGAAAAACAGGACATCTTTAGTTATCGCGATGCTACGAGAGAGGAAAACTGGACCATCCTATTTCTCCTAGAATATAGAACTAGAACAAGATCTTTTCTCTCTCATTATCAGTCAAAACTAAAATCTTTTACCCCTATCTTAACCTTCTATAACGCTCACCCTATATATTTTTTGGAAATATATTATTTATCAGTAAACCAATATTTTTTAATATATTCAAACACAAATCTTTAAATATCTCGATTTCAAAATGAATAGACTCAGACCACTTTCAAAATGAACGACTCGTATATATTACTTATAATAAGATTATATTCAATTTATACATTAAATAGGTATTGTAATTTATCGTCATTTTTTTTATCGGGGCAGGAAATATGGGACTAATTTGGAAGTCATACATTTTTTAACTATATACACATTTATCTGTATTTTTTAAATCTTATTTGTTTTATACATATTTCAGAATCGTTTCAATGCCAACGATTTGCATTTTTTTTTAAACAGAACTCTACATTTGTAATAATAACTACATATTTTACGTAAAAAAGCAAATTAATTTTCGTCCAAAACATTTGTTCACTCCGAATTGGAAAAAAAGAATATTATATTATTTTTAAAAGAGAGTTAATAACTTCAGACATACTTTCATAACATTTACACTTCGTGTTTTCTTATTTTCTCATTATCAGATATTTGTCCTGATCATTTAAGAATGTCAAAGTATGCGCATCGATAAGAACAAAAAGAAAGTGATCTATTATAAATGAAGTTCTTATATTATATTCTTTTTTCTCTTATATTACCTTTATTCTTTCTCTTTATTTCTCTTTCTTTCTCAGATACGTAAAACAAACAGAGATAAGTGTGAAACGCGATAAGCCATTTCTGGTTTGCTTTTTAAGAATCGATCGTATAAAAGGGTACAAGCTGGAGAATACTTATGCGCATGCGCACTTCTTTTCTTATCTTTTCCCTCTTTCTCTCTCTCTCTCTCTCTCTCTCTCTCTCTCTCTCTCTCTCTCCCTCTCTCTCTCTCTCTCCCTCTCTTTCTCTTTCTCTTTATTCTCTGTCATCCTGTTTTTTCTTTTTCTCTTTCACTTTCTTTAGCTTTGTGTAACTTCGATAAGTGAATTCAGTATGAACAGAAAATTAACTCATAAAGTACTTTATACCATACTCGACGTATACCTAATCGGTACCATCACATACCTATATAGTAGGCATCTAAATATCTATATACATATATATTATTATATATATCCTTTCGACCACTACTAATATTCTGATCCATTTATTCTCCATCCTGTCTACGAAAATCGGATTCGGTTTAAATTAATAGGCTGACCCACCCAAACATTTTACTCTGTAGTTATATATATATATATATAAAGTATACAGGATGTCTGAGGTTTTTTTGTGAACATATTCTACCCACAAAAATAAGAAAAAATAACTTCAAAAATGTTCTATAAATGTAGGTAATTCAAAGCTTTGTTTAAAAGTTATAACATAAATTGTAAGAATATCTAAATGTGCTGCTAAAAGGTGATATTTAACAATTTTGTCATTCAACGTATTCTTTTATGAATAATAGTTTGATTACCTAGATCACCTGACCTCACTCCATTAGATTTTTATTTCCTAGGAAAACTAAAACAAGAAGTTTATGTAACTGAGATAGTTGCATTTGATGTTGTAGTAGAACGAATTAGGAATGCAGTAGCAGAAATTGATAGAAATTCACAAGAAATTCGTTATGTCATAAACAGTATACTACAGTGGTGTCAAACTTGTATCAGCGTGGGCGGATAACAATTTGAACAACACATTTAAACAGTTTTTCAATTGATGTTATACCTTTTCAACAAAGTTTTAAATGACCTATATTTTTATAAAATATTTTTCTTATTTTCCAGTGTATAGTAGGATAGTTTTACAACGTTAATATGAAAAGACCTCAGGCACATCATGTATATCATATAATATACTTTGAAATGAAAGAAATTATTTTTATATTGTATAACAGTTTTAAATAGTATTTTTGTTTCTCAAGTTGTCAGGAGAACCGATTAACAATAAGATAGGCGTAGGGTCATGTTTTCGAGTTTATCGGCTATGCAAGATCGTTATTAACTTTTCTCGTTGGCCGATTCAATGGCATTCAGGACAACGTGTAAGGGTAACTGTGCCGTTATTGATATCCGATGACACCCGCCGATATCGGTTATTCCTATACGGATTTTATGGCACGTTCTCTCTACGTTAGCGAGATATCGTTATTCCGTGCAGTGCAACGTTATGACCTGTTTAGTTTATGTTTCACTAACTTACTTTTGTATAAGTAGGTAAGAACTGGGATCGATCGTCCTAGCTACATTAATTCCCATTACAATGATTGATATTTTTCATAAATATGCGCACCTATAGGGCGTGTCCTTAAAGTATTCCTACTATTTATGCAAATTTTAACAAATTATCTGCGTATATGTTATGGCTAACTCTTTGAGGCACGGAATTTTAGAAAACGAAAAGACCCATGTTGTACAGAAATTTTATTTATATTTAAATTGCACAAAATTGGTTTATTTTTATTAATAAAGGAATAACATATTATAAAAACATAAAGAAATAATAATTCAATTAAATTTTTTGTGGGTCTCGAATAGTTTCACCGTGCATATTTACGCATCAAAAAGTTGGACATTTTTAATACCGCCGTACTTTAAAGAGTGTGAAGATAACGGGGATTCTATAGAATGTGTGCCAAGAAGGTTTAGGACAATATATAAATTGCATTTCATTTGGTTGTGTTTAGACAATGATTTGAGATTTTTTTTCCTTCTCCTCCCGTGTTTTAAACACATGTGAGAACATAAATGTTGATACTCGGAGTTAAGTTCATTGAAAATAAAAGAACATTTTTGAATTACTCTATTCGGTATATTGCTAGAATATTATCTTAAAATTAGACGGAGATATTAGAAATGGTTTTTTTTTGGTTTTGGTTTTGTGAAATGTCTTTTTTTTTTTTAAATGACCCGATTCTCAAGTCCCTAGCATCTTTCTAAAGTTTGTTTTATAACGAGGAAGAAAGAGAAAGAGATGAGAATTTTATTCGTCCTTCAACGTGAAGTGCTTCGGCCCTGGACTTTATATAATCCAGCTAAAATAAAGTATAACATAAAATAATAAAAAAGAAAAAAGTAAAGAGAGAAGAGATATTAGATGTCATAATTTTAACGAAACTTCGCTCTTACGTTAACTCATAATTCTCCTTTGTCTTTCCGTTCGATGACTAAACGAAAAGTTTCTTAGCCGACTAAATTGTTTCTCGAGAAAACGAAGAAGAGTATAGTACGTGCGAATAGGTGTCATTAACGTGTCGAAGACTGCTGGTTATGCTCTTGTAGAATAACTTCCGCCTGTTACATTAGTAAGTAAACTTAAGGAACTTATGTGACTTTTAACGGTGAAAAGTTTTTTCTTTTTTTTTCTAGTCTTACAAGAAATGCAATGACGCTGTTTTATCGATCGGGGAAACTTTCCTATCAACGAACATATTTATATACATACTAAATATAGGTTATTCTTTTGCAAGAATTTTATTATATCTATGTATATAGGTAGACGTAGAAAGAACTGTCTAGTTAAGCCTAAGTAATTTAATCAACTTCAACTATGTTTTATATTTAATTTTTGGATTGTACAGGTTTTTTCCTCTTAATAAAACCAATTTTGACGATTACAAAATCATGTTCTTCGTTGCCATTGTCGTCTTCGTAAAGACGTCATTATCGTAAATTACTTCTTATCAGATAGAAGAGATCGGATGGGCCACGTGTCGCGCTAAAATCATTTCTAATTAGTATTTTAAAAAACCGTCAGGAGCAATATATTTACCTTGATGGGCAATTTTTTTTCTTTTCTTTCAACAAAGTACCTTCCCATCATAAATGTATCGCGTAAATCAATAGGGATCGATCGGTAATTTTTTAAATAGTTTGCGTTTTAATCAAGTTTATCACACTAACAGTATTTTTCAAATGCAATTATTACCAAATCAAAGTCTTCAAAATCAAATACCATTAAGAAAATATTCAAAAATTGATCATTTTTAAGATTTATAGGCTCCCGCGGCAATGAACTCTCACGTATACATATTACTAATCGAAACATTGACCGCGTTTATCTGAAAACTATATTTTTCAAATTGGCAAGCAGAATAACTAAAATAATTTCTCATTAATTAATCTCAAATTTAAATAATATTTTAGAAACTAAATTTTTCAAAGAAATACGTAAGATCTTTTTATAAATAAAATTTTATTTCTAGTAGTAGTTGATTTTATTCGAATTTATAGCGAAAAAATGATTTACATAGATGTTACCCCTTAATGATTTAATACTGACGTGGAAGAATGGTTTGTACGTAAAGAAATCGATGCTCGGTAAGAATTATGAAACAAGAGAAAAGAAAATCGTGTTCTTCAAATAGAAAAATCATGTTTGAATTGTTTAAGAAATCGAAAGTGGGAATATTATTACGCGTAAATCAAACTACTTAGGATTTATCTTTTCTTATTAACCTAATTATCCGTCCGATAAGTACAATTTTGTATTAAAAAAACAAAACATCAATTTATGTATATCAATATATGTAAAAAAATGAATAACGAGATATAAAGAAAAAGACGAACGTAATCATCCCTGATAAATCGGATCGTCCCTCTACAGATGATTTGTCAATAGGCAGGAGAATCCAATCTTGACCGCGATTAGGTTCTCCTATCTCTCTCTTTCTCTTTATTTTCGCAATACAGGTATAGTCCCTATAGATAAAAATAGGCGTACCACGAGATGCTGCACCCGATGACGTCATACGTGTATGTATACTATGCGCAGGCGCTTTCAAGTTAACATAATCGTTTCGTCTCGTCTCGTTAACGCTCTTTTTTTTGCTTCATATATATATATATATATATTTATGATTAATTGAAAACCGTGAGAAACAAACCGAGTTTCTAAAACGTTGCACTATTTTCGTTCAATTTCGTGTATATTTACTTATTGTAAGTATTTATACGCTCTTTCTTTCTCTTTCTTTTTTCCTTCACTTGTCATTTAGGTCTACTGCGAAATAAAGTCTACGTACAATACTTCCAAAACGAGATTTTTGAACATATTGTTGATTTTGTAAAGGCATTAATTATAACTCGTCAAAAAATATCAACTTTTTTTTTCTGCAATTACTTTGAAATATAATTATCCTCGCTAAATTTCCGGGTGTTGAATTCAATGGAATAAATCATTTTTCTTTATCACATTATATTTCCGAAATATTAAGACATAAGTATGAAACGTTCGATCAGTCCTGTTTACTTTCAGTTCGAAATCAGATATTTCATGCTCAATTGTCTAATAAAATGTGTGGGAGTTAATGATTTTAAATGCATCAAAACAATTACATTTAGAAATAATAAATAAGTGGATTTATCTAATTTTGAGTTGTAGAATTCAATGGAAAAATCAGTTTTTCCCTATGAGATACAGTACTTATTAGATACAAAGTATAGTTATATAAAATACTATTAGCGAAAACCGTACGTCGATATATAGCATAATAATTATAGTTAAAATTTCAAATATTTATAAAAGTTTGAAATAAAATTGAGACGTTAATATTTGTTTAAATCGTTCGATCGTTATCAACGTCTCTATTATTTTCGGAACAGACTAAATCAACGATTTACGAGAACATATCTACAAACGATTGCACAAGTATTTGTTTATTTATTTAGTCTCTTCCTAGAAGGAAAGCATTAGAAATTTGTATACACTTAATACTTCATCCTAAATCTTATCAACGTGCTATATCTATATATGTATGTACGATCGTATGGTTCGATTATGGTGTTAAATCAAGCAACGTTAATATGTTCAATCCACCGCGATCAAGTTTATAAATAACTACCTCAATACTTCGCGATCACGCACTATTTATCCTGTAAAATTAATCGATACGCCAATATAATATAGCAAGATAAGACCATAAACTACAAAATTTTATATATTTACTATACACATTTTACAATATATGTGGTATGTTATTGTTATACGATTAGATCTATGGGGTATTGTTTTCATTAGGGTTTTGTACACTTGCAACAGCTAACCAATTTGGATGTGATGTTGCTTTTTTTTCATGTTTTATTTCTGTTTATAATTTTGTTTTTAATCGTTAAGCATTGTTAAAGTTCTTACATATATTTCTATAATATTTAATTTTTTTTTTAATCTGCGGTATATTTTATATATCTTCTCCGAGATATATAATTGTTGTAATTCCGACAGTAAGTATTTTGAATGATTTTAAAAAAGAATATATTAGTGTTAGGTAATGTTATATAACTCGTCAATGTTTCCCGGTGATAAGAGACGAATAATAAATTAAGCAAATAAATATATTATCTACATTCAATTAGAAATGTGAATGATAATTCTCGAGAGTTGATAATAATTGACTGTATTGTCGTTTTACTTTAATATTAATTAACGTTAGAGTAATTACCGAAATCAACAGATTGAAATAATCATGACGATCTTGAAAACATTTTTAGTATCTATATCCGATCGATTATATTTTTTTCTTTTTTTAATTATCCTCTACAATCTAGATTGATTGATTTTATTTTAGTATGTTTTTCTTTTAGCGATAAATTAGCTCGGTGTAGATATATATATATTTTTTGTTTGTTAAATATACATTAAAAGTATATGAATTATATATTATATACTTCTAAAATAGACTTAAAATATACAAAAATTTATATTCTATCCTGATATAAAAATGACGATAAATTATATGTCTGTGATTAATATATAAATATNACACACACACACACACACATGCGTCTATGACTTAACGTAACCTTCGCTTCGTCATCTCTTTAGAGCTCTCGTCATCGACGCGAAAAAATGCGTGTCAACACTTCTTTCATTCTTATATGGAATACACATAACGTTTGTTAAATAGTTTTAGGTGTGGATTCTATTTTTATCGATTAGTTCCTCAAGTATGTATGGATGTGTCATGGTTAATTAATTATTTATTAAATGGATTCTATAATCGTCTATATAAGAATATATTACGTTACGTAAAAGTATAGTATTACTTGTAACTAGTAATATAATATGATAAATAATAGTATAATTCTTATATTATATTATATTCTAGTGTATCCCGTGTATGTTTTTTAATATATATATCATTTCATTTTCGGCAGAAAGCCGGAAAAACAGTTAAAGCAAAGTTGTGTGTGTACACCTAATATTATTTATATTATATGTAATCTTTATTATTTTATATTATGTTATCTACATTTTCTTGCAATAATTCTGTAAATACAGAGTTAAAGTCAGTAAATAAATGTATAAATTAAATTAAAAAAACAACAAATATTGTATTAAATTTATATATTAAATAAATACGTAATATGGATATATAATATAATAGGAATTTTGTTTCGAATGGATATGAAACATTTTCCAAAATATTGACTGAAAAAAAAAAGGAAAAAAGAAAGGAGAACAGACAAACACAACAGGATGATTAATTATTCGAATCGAAAGTCTATACCAAGAAAAAGTCTATCCGTCTAGAAAAGTAGGTGATCGATCTTGCGTTAAATAAACTTCGACCCGCTAAAAGTGCTTCTATCAGCTGACATACCAGAGATTATGTAATAAAAGCTCTCCCTAGCTCAAACGTAAAAGAACACCTTGATATACCGACGAATACCGATACTAAAGTTAATAATTCTTTTTGCACTTTTTTTCTTTCCCTTTCAAATTGCACCTTATAGAAATAAATATATAAATTATATATATTTGTGTTGTGTTGTACCTTACAAACCAGTAAAAAAGGGAGTTATAAGGACAATATATATTTTTGTTGAAATATATAATATATATATATATATATATATTATATATTTCAACAAAAATATATATTGTCCTTATAACTCCCTTTTTTACTGGTTTGTAAGGTACAACACAACACAAATATATATAATTTATATATTTATTTCTATAAGGTGCAATTTGAAAGGGAAAGAAAAAAAGTGCAAAAAGAATTATTAACTTTAGTATCGGTATTCGTCGGTATATCAAGGTGTTCTTTTACGTTTGAGCTAGGGAGAGCTTTTATTACATAATCTCTGGTATGTCAGCTGATAGAAGCACTTTTAGCGGGTCGAAGTTTATTTAACGCAAGATCGATCACCTACTTTTCTAGACGGATAGACTTTTTCTTGGTATAGACTTTCGATTCGAATAATTAATCATCCTGTTGTGTTTGTCTGTTCTCCTTTCTTTTTTCCTTTTTTTTTTCAGTCAATATTTTGGAAAATGTTTCATATCCATTCGAAACAAAATTCCTATTATATTATATATCCATATTACGTATTTATTTAATATATAAATTTAATACAATATTTGTTGTTTTTTTAATTTAATTTATACATTTATTTACTGACTTTAACTCTGTATTTACAGAATTATTGCAAGAAAATGTAGATAACATAATATAAAATAATAAAGATTACATATAATATAAATAATATTAGGTGTACACACACAACTTTGCTTTAACTGTTTTTCCGGCTTTCTGCCGAAAATGAAATGATATATATATTAAAAAACATACACGGGATACACTAGAATATAATATAATATAAGAATTATACTATTATTTATCATATTATATTACTAGTTACAAGTAATACTATACTTTTACGTAACGTAATATATTCTTATATAGACGATTATAGAATCCATTTAATAAATAATTAATTAACCATGACACATCCATACATACTTGAGGAACTAATCGATAAAAATAGAATCCACACCTAAAACTATTTAACAAACGTTATGTGTATTCCATATAAGAATGAAAGAAGTGTTGACACGCATTTTTTCGCGTCGATGACGAGAGCTCTAAAGAGATGACGAAGCGAAGGTTACGTTAAGTCATAGACGCATGTGTGTGTGTGTGTGTGTGTATGTGTGTACGACAGAATTTTATTACTTTCTAAAGAAGTACGTCATATAAATTGTGTAGAAATGTCTAACTATTTCTATCTCGTCATCTCATAATCTCTCAGCATTCTCGAAAGACATTTCATGCGTGGAATGATTTGCGCGCATTCTTCGATATATTTCTTTTTCCTAACATAACGAGAACAATTGTGTGTGGAAGAATTATAATGTAAGTGCGTTTAGATCGGTAGGAAAGTAATAGTGTTTGAACTTCGATAAGGGAATACGAGATTGTGTAAATTGAAGTTACTTAAGAAGCTATTTGAGTAACGTCGAACACGTGAAGGAATGACGTACGAAGAGGAATCTCATCTTGTATGTTGTGTGACTAACAAGTCTTGTTAGAAAATCCATCTGTCAATCTGTTCGTCTATTTCCTTCTCAATATTATTTTTTTCTTTCTTTTTCATTTGCTTTTTCTTTCTGTCTGTTAACAGCTTGGCCCTCGGTTTGTTGTTTTAAGGGTTAATGCTTCTCCAATGTTCGGAAAAATAATATATATTTGAGAATTATTTTCTGGGAATATCGTAAGTGGAAGGAAAAATTTGTTTAAACGACCTTTTTTATATATGTATATATACACTTTCGATAACAATCATAACTTTTTTTATCGCTAGTTGTTACAAAATGGTAGAGTCAAGGGTTTACTGTTAGGATAGAAAAGTTTACATCGAAAACAGGGTTTTATTGATGGACGGAGATTTCTCCTACAATATTTGAACCTAAAGATAAAAGCTATAATATTTCTCAGTTTTACAATAGATTGTCTATAGTGTTTTGCGTTGTTTTCTTGCCAAATGTTGTTTTTTTTGGGGGAAAAGAAAAGTTATCCAGATAAGAAAAATCTTACGCAGTTCGATAGATAATGTAGTTATACTGTTATAAGTGAATCTGTCGTAAACTGTAGTCGCTATCTGTTCGGCAATTTCAAAAATTGTAGTTTCCAAACATAAACGTTTAAAGTTTCACATAACTCGTAGCACGCTGCATGGGACTTTAGGTAAGGATACTTAAAATAGACATTTCGGAGCTTGTAACCTCTATGAAACTTCTTCCATCGTATTTCAAGACCCTAAGGAATATTTTAAGCAAAAAAAAACTTTTCGATTTTTTGAAAATCTTACAATGTAGGTATTGTAGTTCCACCCCTGGTATTCGAATGACGGATAGGACCAACGTTGGAATAATATCAAATTTATACACGAGGAACGACGCAGTATTTATTTTAGTTCGAATATTTACGATAATGATGCTCCATCAAATACAATTTAAAAATAATGATCTAGACGTAAATGACAAAGATCGTGGTGGTGAATGAAAAATTATCGAAGATATAAATTTTCGAGTATTATTTAATAAAAATTTACGTAAAACACTTGAAAAATTGTTAATTCAATTAAATGTCGATCGATTTATTGTTGGCTCGACGGTTCATAGTATACGTATAATATAGTATGATATAGTATTATATCATAGTATATATATTTATACGATATTACAGTATTATAAAAAAAAATTATTATAGAGGCCAATGAAAATAATTAATAATGCACATATAAATATACTAACATATGTTAATAATTTTATAATACTCCAAGTTTTTTTAATTGATATTTTATCTCAAGCGTTTGATAACGCTTGTTAAAAATCTCAATGATTTGTAATTATGATATATTACAATCAGAAGTATATAGTTGAATATATCATATTTTGTTATTGTAACGGCCATTCTTTATATATATACCTAATTCGTTTACATATTTATAAATAAATGTTAAATTAATATTAAAAGTTATGATAATGAAAATGAAACTTACAAACAAATTGGAGGATCGATGAATCGCGGTTTTCATATTTAATAGAAAATTTGCCGTTAGCCATTCGCGAAGTCAAGGGGTGTAATGCAACGAGTGTTTTTTCTCTAACGATAAGCTCTTGTAAAATGAGTAGCAGAAATCGATAAGTTTCGAGTAGAACTGGCGACGACGTTGGACGCTAAGTCCCTCTTTCTCTTTCTCTGGTTCCCTTTTGTCATGTTTCTCGTACGTGTATGTGGGTGTCTGTGCAATTTATCTCGAGGACGATGTTCTCGAAACGATGTTTAACTCAAGCAGCATTATCGTCGAGTTACAAACTAAAAGAGTTTGTTTCATCGTTAAACTTTGCGTTTATACATACTTTAATGATACGATGTTGTATGCGTCTTGTATTTGTTATGTACAATGATATGAGCACAATTGAATATACATTAGAAAATTTGTAATAATGTTTACATTCACTCAGATACACAATCTGATTTGAATTATTTGAAAATTTGAAATCATTTGTCAAATTATTGTTCAAATTATTTGGGTTACTAATTCTCATATAAACTAAAATAACTAAAGTCAATCATTCATGGTTACGATTAGTAAAATGTGTGAATGGGGTCAAATAACAAACTATAAATATAAATATAAATGAAAAACCATGAGGGTAAAAAGATAGGAATACATTTTCAGGAGGTATTAGTAAAGACATGACTCGAATTTATAAAAAGGAAAAGTAAAATAAAAACATTTGAAAATCATATAGCAATATTTAATCCACCTCTTGCTTATTTGTCAAATTAAGAAATAATTAGAAATATATTTAAAAAAGAAACAAAAAAATTAAAATATATTCTTGGCTTCCCTCTTTTTATCTTAACGAGTAGTCCAATCACGTCGGGATTCTATTTTCAAACATATATGCTTTATCTCTTCTATTACTTTTTTTTTCTTTTTTTCTTTTCTTTCTACATGCCGAGATTGACGTCATAGAGAGAGAAAGAGAAAGAGTTACGAGAGAGCACATTAGCAGAGAGACGAGGCAAACGTTTACATGGCAGTTAATTTCGGAATCGTTATCGCAATTCCTCTTTTTGATAGCTTACTTCTATCTCGAAGTCTGTTGGAGCTTATTATCTCTATATATTGTACCTTAAATTAAAAAAAGAAAAGTAGGAAAAAAAAAAGATAGTAAAACACTAATTAATCTATTCACGGTTCTTAACTTACAATTAGAAAAAGAAAGAGAGGGAGAGAGAGAGAGGAAGAGAGAGAGGTAAGCAGAGTCGGAACTACAAATATTCGGTTTCCCCTCCTTTGTTGCAGAATATAATTTTGGATCTCCAGGAAAAGAAACAACTTATATTATATTGTATAAAGAATATCTAATATTGGTATTTAATGTTTTAAAATGTTTACAATCTTTTTCTTTTTGAGATTTTAAATTTGCAAAATCTTTACATTTTCAAATTTCTTTTTTGTTCATATAAATATGCAATTTTTGCTTTTATTACTAAAAGGAGATAAATTATGAATTTCTTTATTGTAACACAACACTTCGTTACTTAGCTACAATTCAAACGAAAACTGATAGTTCTAAATAAAGTGAATTTAGAGATAATGTGTATATATTTCCCATGTCCCTATTTTTCCATTAACCGTTTGTACTCTTTCATTTCAAATTTAAACATTTTCATTTATTTTAAAATTTGCTTTGTTTAATTTCCAAATTTAACTCGATATATGAGTATTACGAACGAAATAAATACAAATCTGATGGTGTTGAATCTCACATGAATGTGTAAAAAAAGTCTAAAATGACTTCAAAAACAAAAAACAAAGCAGAAAGCACGAAAATACACCTTCTCGTTGTTCATATTAAAATCTGAATAAAGCAATGGAACCTCAGTTTGTGAGCGTAATCCGTTTCAGATATAAGCTCGTAATCCAAAGCACTCGTATATCAAAAAGTATCAAAGAAAATTGTATCATAAGATAATATATAATAGAAAATCAAATAATTCGTTGCACGATTATAAATTAATATAAAAATGATATAAAATACAAAATACTAAGTAACAATTAAGCAAGTTAATCCTTGTTATTTGCCAAACGTATTCTTACTGCTCGTATTGCAATATATCGTACGTTCATAAAATCAAAATTTGTTGCTCGTCTCTTAGGGAATACTCGCGAACCAAATTACTCACGATCGAAGGTTTGACTATAATCAAAAATTTGATTGTAAATAATGAATTCTTTTTTAAATTACACGTTATAATGTCAACTATCAGACTATACGTGCATTTTACAGACTACAAACATGTTTGAAATTTGTTTTAAAACCACTAGAAACTATCACTTACAAAAAAATCCTAAATTTCTTATCATTGATCAGTCCAATGCAAGTAATAAACCTGAAATCGTCATTATCTGAGCACGTTTTGACGTAATTACTGACGAAATCATCTATTCGTTCTTTTTGAACACGTATTTTGCTAAACGACTAATCGGGTGCGCGTAGTACACGCGTCGACCCTTCGATTAATCAATATGATTGAGTTTCGCGTTTGCGGCGTGCAATATCGGACGTTGCGTGCGTATATATATATATATGGGTATGTATGTGTTTGCACGCTTGCAAGCACTTTGCCGTCCCTACCGATTGTTTAACAAGTTTGCGGACAGTAAAAGTTTCAGCGAGGAAAATCAAGAGACAGTCATTTTATTTTTAAATTAGTTGTGATATCGAAAATTTGATTAAACACATTTTATAAGGGCAGTCAGATTATCATATATTAAACAATCAGTTAGTCATTACCTTTATATGTATAATAATTACAAAAACTTAAGGTTATATAAAATAAAATTCAAAATAAAAATTGAATGCTATAGCATTCGCGTTATTCTACATCACAATGAAAATGAATGCTATAGCATTCACGTCCGTGAACGTGTTAATCCAAAAGTGATCGGAGAATCAATGGAGAAGCCCCCCATTCTACTTGGTTGTTATTATTGTATTTATTAGTTTTTATTATTGACTGGATTCTTTAGAATTTTGAATTGAGAATATTGTTTCGTTGTTGTTAATATCAAATGAAAAATAGATTTCAAGTGAAATTAGTCAAACGATCCAGTCACATTGAATTACTAGTAGTTCCCTGTAGATAACTTAAGTCAAGCAACGTGAGTACGATTAGTAACATGGATGAGTGACCCGTCAAACAAAAACCGTGTACTGATATGAGAAAAACCTTTTTGATAGTATTGAATAAATGTGAAAAGGTTTTTTAATTGAAAGTGACTCAAAAATTCCGAAAAACGAAAAATAAAAAATCATTTCAAGTGTAATTGAATATAAATATAAAAGCTCGATGTGTTAAATAATTCCATTATCTCGCCTACTCTCGCGTTTAACTCATACGGCATCATGCCCATAACCGTTCTCCTCTCTAATAGTAGTCTATACAAGAATCTTATAGAAATATCTTTCATTCTTACGTCATTGGAAGTTAAAAAGGGGTGCGGTCCTGTAAAAGTTCGTTCTACGAGCCAACTCTAAAGGATCAGAGAAATATAACGTTGGATAATCCAATCTTGGATTTTCTTTCCATGAATAATACGATCCATTTATTTCAACTACTATTAAACGTCTACAATTTCTTCCAATACATACGTTTCGTACGCATAATAATTCATATTCCTGCAATATTGTATTTAATTATATCGTGAATTACATCCTTCTATGCATGTAAGTATTAGTGTGTGTGCGCGCGCGCGTGTGTGCTCGATAGAGAGAGAGAGAGAGAGAGAGAGAGAGAGAGAGAGAGAGAGAGAGAGAGAGAGAAAGATAGATGACAGGAGTGGACCCGAAGGGAGGGGAAAATAGCATAAAATAATCGTGTCGTGACGCGAGCAAGACGCGAGGTAACGATTTATAAATACTTCGCTTTGTACACTAGAGTATTTGATATTCCTCTCGTTGCCGTCGTCTTTTGATAGCCATCGGGTTACGTTCGCGCATGCGCCTACGCTCCGTAACTATTTTACCAACTAATTGTAAGAAATAACAATATATGCAAATCACATACCTATTCATCATTTTTCCATTTTGATTAATACCTGTAGTCAATCTGAACGTGCAGATTTGCTTTCTTCTTTTTTAACACTTTGCACTTTTTAATTTTACATTTAAACGTTTTAAATGATTTTAGAAATTGCGTTGCATAATGTCGAGTCTAAACTCGATATAGGAATGGGAAGGGGGGTGGGTTAGGTTAGCAGCTTAAGTGATACAAATTTCGGGATCCTCAAATTCAAATTAGAAAAAGAAAGTTTAAAAACAAGTCCCATTAAGCTATTAAGAAAAAAGAAAAGTAATGAAAAATTGTATACAGACGATAATCGCCGGTATTTAATTAGGCCACCTGTTCTATAATGTTGCTTGATAATGCTCTTGAGAGAGGGAAAACGTTGGTGGTTGATTTATATAAATAATTGTGTCAATGAAACGTATTTTAATAATAAAGTTAAGTATTTCTATTACCAATTAATTAGAAAGTAATTTTAATAATAGCAAATAGTGATTAACCAATGAGGAGGTAATTATGCTACAAGTGTTAATATCAATAATCAGTAAGCTAAATCAATTAAAATCAACAGATTTTAGAATGTATTAATTATTGCGTGTGGTTATAATACATATAAAATAACATATTAAACAAACTTATTAAAAAACGATTGCAAGTGTGGCCTCCACGCACGATAGAAATGAAACGCGTATTATCGTGTGAAAAAAAAAACAATCAATTGATTCATTTATATAGTGACTGTTCCTTTAAATCATACACCGTTACGCTTACTAGATTTTTCCTTGAAAACTATTGATATAGTATGTTTAGGATGAAGATAATTTAGAAATAAATATATTAGTATATCTCTTAATTATACATATTTAACAAGTTTAACTAGAAAACTTTATTTATAAGAAAGGAATTGAAAAAATATGATAATAATGTACAGGAAACGCCCATATCTTAAAATCGTATGTGTTAGTATAACAGAGGGGAATATCCGATTTTTTCGAGTTTAACAATTAGTCATCCTTTGTTTTTATCGTTATTTAAACGTTTTTTAGTATCAGAATTTTAAACATTTGTTTAAAAATCACATACACTTCGAATAAACAATTTCGATTTAATATTTTATTAAATGCCAATTTTTAATTCAAAGACATCATTGGCCAGGAACATTAAAAATAAATGTAATTTAATTTAAACAAACTAAAATATGCGTAAAGTACATTAGAGAGTATTATCTATACCTTAAATGATTATTAATTAATCGAAAGAAATGTATATTGTAGTCTAAAAACACAGAGTGTAGGTTCGACGTATCTTCCTCTTCGAAATTCACCGTTAGACTGGCTCATTGTTCTCGGTGAAAGTCGGTTAAAATGTTTTTATTGACTGTTGTTTATATGACTTTCAGAAGAATAAATTCTATTTATTACGTATATTATTTTAGTTATACATATGTAACCTTTCGAAAGTCATATAAACAACAATCAATAAAAGAAATTTGATCAACTTTCATAAATAACAATGAGAAACCAGTCTAACGGTGAATTTCGAAGAGGACGGTACGTAGAATTTATACACCGTGCTTTTTGACTACAATATACATTTCCTTCAATTAATTAATAATCATTTAAGATATATCGAACACTTTCAAGGTATGTTACATTCTTATTCATCCTTCCATAAACAAACACATCTAGTAATAATTATCGATCGACTGTGGGTTCTATTTCCCTATCTTTTCATACAGTCTCATAAAATTTTATCGCTACTGTCGCCCAACAAATTTCACTTCAAAAACATCATTTTCTTCGAACCCTAATAAAAAGATATTTTAAGATTTCGGGGACTTTTCGTGGACCTTTAGTACGCGACTGCTTAATTTCCTTACTTTTTAATCCGCCGCCACTGCTAATGTAATCCTGACGAAAGTTAAAAATTGAAATACAAATTTTATTGGAAGAATAGGAAAGTAATATAGCAGCAATAACACCAGCAGTTATTTCGTGACTTATTACGATTTATTACGTGACTTTCAACTTTTAGTTAGAATACAATGTGATTAAGGAAAATGACAATAAGGAAAGTAATCATCTTTTTCTCTCTCTCTCTCTCTCTCTCTCTCTCTCTCTCTCTCTCTCTCTCGCTCTCTCTCTCTCTCTCGCTCTTATTTATATCAAATGTTATTTGAAAAAAGGAAAGGGAAATAGGGGGGGGGGGGAGAACGGAAAAAACTCTGGCAAATGTCGCTTCATTGGTTAACGAGATAAAGAGTATTATTTTAATGCATTCATTAAAGTTTGACGCATAAGAGGGAAAAAGAGAAACATCAAGAAAAAAGTATACATAAAATTCGACGTGCACTATGACGTGTTTGCGTGAGCGTCAATAAAGAGAAAATACGAGTAGGCAAACGGTTATTGAACTCAACCACATTGGTTCCTTGCTGCTTCTTTTTCTTCTTCTTGTACTCTGTTTTCGCTTCAAAAGTCAGGTATGATATAATATTGAGGTGATTAACATTTTTTTTGGGGTCAATCCTTTTCAAAGAATAGAGAGAGAGAGAGGGAGTAATATCTCTCACTTTGTCAGTGTTGTTAAAAAATGTTCGAGAGAATGATTAAAACGTATCCAATTGCTGTAGGGTCAATGAAATAGTGTCCGCGAAACATGCATGTTGTGATGTATATCTCTATCTATCTCTCTATTTATCCATCTATCCATCTATCCATGTATCTATCTATTTATTTCTGTCTTTCTTTCTCTCACGGTCAAAGCTCATACACATGCATGCTTCGATTACGTCAGTAACTTGTATCGATTAAAGTTGTATGAGAAAAAGAAAAAGAGAGGAGGGAACGAACACAAGTGCGAGAAGGATAGACACGTTACTGGCAATTGCTATCTGCACACTAATCACCGTAGAACTGAGCAACGCTATAAAAGTAGCAAAATAGTAATGTTAACGGAGAACGGTTGTGTGTGTGTGCATGTGTGCACGCGTGCGTGCGCAGGAGAGCTTGATATCTTCGCTACATTAGATTCACGTGCGAATAGAACAGTCCAAGAGTATGACGCACGCGCGCGCCAAATACGATAAGCAATCGGAAACGAGATGGGTATACTCAAACGGATAAATATTTTTTTCTTTTACCATCCTTATCTGATATTTTATCTTTTATATGTATTCTTAATTAAATATATACAATCTGAATCTTCATTTTAAAATGTGCTAGCACGTCAGATTAGTGAATAATTTGATTTTTAGATTTTTTATTAACGGAATAATGCCAATCTAGAATTTTCACAAAATCGAAAATTTGCATTGCGCTATTCAAAATGTCTGCATTTCTCCTTTGTATTCAATCATGTTAATGTTTGCCAATAGTATTTTGTTTAACTACGCTGTGTATTTAAATACTGTAATCTCATGAGGACAAACTGATTTTTCCATTGAATTCTACAACTTAAGATTAGATAAATCTACATATTTATTACTTTTAAATGTAACTGTTTTGATGCATTTAAAATCATTAACGTGTCCCTGAATTTTATTAGATAATTATGCATGAATTGTCTGATTTCGAACTAAAGGTCATAGGAAATGATCGGACGTTTCATACTTTTGACTTAATATTTCATGCGCGTGTGTGTTAATATTGTATATTTCAGAAATATAATGTGATAAAGAAAAGCGTTCTATTCCACCAAATTCTGGACCAGAATATTAGGGAGGATAATTATATTTCAAATCAAATACAGAAAAAAACGGAAATTTGTTGGCTAGTGATATTATAATAATTAATAAGAAGTAGAAAAAGAATAATGTCAGGACGGACAAGTATCTCAATGAAATTAGAAATGTGTGGTCCAGCCTGGACTAAGTGCAACACTCCAAAGATTTAACTAGAAAAATTGTGCTTCAATTCTTTGAAGGCTCAATCATAAGAGAGAAAAAATAAAAGGCCAGACCATGTCTCGTTTTCTCATTTCATTGGAATTTTCTACTCGCAAGCGGTCTTCCGTTTCTCTTTACGACGGATTCGTATCTGCTCTCGTTGTTTCGGGAGGAAAAGAAAGAGAGAAAGAGAGAGAGAGAGAGAGAGAGAGAGAGAAAAAGAATATTTGGTGGCAGTCGGCCAATCGAAAAATCCAGACGAGTCTCTCTTTCTCTCTCGACATTTTTCTTTTCCTGAAGTATATCCTAGGCGCATGCTCGTCCGGTTCGATACCGTTAGATTATTATCGTTCCGATATTAACCTCCGAAAGAAATATATATATATATAGAGAGAGAGAGAGAGAGAGAGAGAGAGAGAGAGAGAGAGAGAGAGAGAGGACTGATGTAAGCTTATTTTCGCAAGGAAGATCGTCTGAATTACGCGCGTTTAGCCGACATATTGGAAACATACTTGTTAGCAAGCTATTTATGTATATATATAATATAATATTGTAGCTATATAGCTTCGATAATTCTAGGAATTTTTACGAAAGACATCGTACGCGTATGCGCATGCGTGCCATTTAACAGGAGCTATATACACGTGAAAATAATACTTATAAAGGGTCAAATCGTTGCCGCCATTCATATCGAAAATATGTTCGAAATGATTATTTTTTTTTACATAAGACCGATTATGTTAATTAAACGAAAAAAGAAATGTGAATTTTTCTCAAGAATCGTCGTTTGATTAACTCGAAAAATAATTACATTTACTTTTATCGCTCATTCATTCGTGTTAATTCATTTTAAAAATATAAAGATTTTTCTTTCCATCTCGACTGCGCCTGTTACGAGAAAACATTTGAAACGATCGCAATTCGCTTCATTTTCACGCTTTCTCGCCATGAACGAACAAAGAATCTCCTTTTGCAATTTCTAACGAACTTTTTGAATCGAATGAACTTAATTCTTTTCGTTTATTTTCTTTTTTCACTTTTCTTTATTCTCTTTTTTTCGCTTTTCACATTCTATTTTCTATTTTCTTTCTCTATCGAGTATATGACGGACAGAGAGTGAGAGAGAGAAAGATGGTGGAAAGTGGCGGACAAAGGATAAACGAAGCAATTCCCCTCTCCCTTCCACCCCACCCTTCCATTCTTTTAATTTTTCTATTTTTCCTAGATTTATTAGAGAATAAAAGTCACGTTTCGAGAAGAACTTTGGTACACGATAGGAAAGAAGAAATAGTTTCGTATTTGATGAGCTTGGAAGAGAAAAAATGCTATTGAATTACAGCGGCGAATGAAGTCAAGTGGGGGCCCCTGAGCAATAAAAATTTCGAAGCCTTCATACTCAAGTTAGAAAAAAAAAGTTTCAAAAAAAGTCTCATTAAGTTATTAACAAAAAAGAAAAGTAATGAAAAATTTCATGCCATAGCATATTAACTAAATTGATTAAAAAAAAAAAAATTTAATTATCCTCGAACTCTAATTTAAAAGAAATTTTAAGACCTTGGATTCCCTACGGGGCCCTACGCGGCCGCTTAGTCCGCTTACCGCTTAATCCGCCAGTGTTGAAGTACATGGAATGTGGTGCAAATAAAGATATCAATCGGAATTTGATAACCGAGAATGAGAACACGAAGAAAAGGGAAAATTCTTTTACCCTTTGACGTGGTATGGCTTTTCATCAATAAATTAAGCCCGTGTTAATAGATTCGCGTAGAAGTGATATATCTCGATATTATTCCAGAATGATGTTCCTTTTAAGAAGAAGAACAAGAAAAAGCATTTGCAATTAGATCATTTTTTAATAGATTTATTCAAAGAATTATTAAGAAAAATTTTAAACACAAAATTGATTTAATCGATAGGAGGAGATGCAAACATTTATTTTCGGAATCATAATACCGCGAATGAAAAGTTTCCATTCTAATTGGGAACGTACTTATTTCCTATCAACCTATTTCTTGGAAAAGAACCTCCTCCGTATCTCTATCTTTCTTTCGATAATTCCATTATTTTCATCTATATATTTATTTCTCCATTTCATAGATGTGTTATCGTTTTATTTCTAATTTAGTTTTGCTCTTAAGCGCGTACTCGCTTCCTTATTATCGTTGTCTACCAACGATGACGTTATAGAACATTTCTGACGTTCGCAAAATGGAATAAATATAATAATAATAATAACGCAACAGACTCTATACTACGTAAACGTATCATTTAACACTGGTATTATACTATCGTGCGCGCTTATTTTATTTAGGAACCACGAAATTATTTGTACAACGTCGGCCTATAACGCTCGTGGCCGACTTAATTGCAACGATGATTGACGTGAGAGAAAGAGAGAGAGAGAGAGAGAGAGAGAGAGANCGCTTATTTTATTTAGGAACCACGAAATTATTTGTACAACGTCGGCCTATAACGCTCGTGGCCGACTTAATTGCAACGATGATTGACGTGAGAGAGAGAGAGAGAGAGAGAGAGAGAGAGAGAGACGGTGAGATACAGTTAAGCGGTGTAGAAGGTAGCTGAAAAACACATATAAACGGTAGGGTAGTTGCTTGGTAGAAGGTATTAATAAAACAACGGTGGTAGTGCTCGTGGTGTAACTTTAACGGACACACAAAGTAACTCTCTTGCTTCCGCTTCTGCTGATGATGCTTTTGCTAAAGCTTTAGGATGCGTGCGCAATCTGACCAATATTGGGAGCTTTTAGCGATCTCATACGAAAGTTAGACTTTAGTATACCACCCATACTGGATTGGGCTAAGCTTAAGGTAGAAGGAGGGAGAGAGAAAAAGAGAGAAAGAGAGAGAGAGAGAGAGAGAGAGAGAGAGAGACAGAGAGAGAGAGAGAGAGAGAGAGAGAGAGAGAGATTGAAGATTTTATACGGTAGAAACCATATATATCATACGTAAACATTTCAATAGAGAAAAAAGGTAGAACATTTTATACAGTTCAAACGAAACGTGTGTTCGCGCATAGCATATATATACGTATATGCATGAATGTTTCAATAGAGAGATGGCACACGAAACGAAATGTATGTCCTTATATATATATATATATATTCATGTGTATATGTTTGTCCTGCGTAGGTTTCGTTTGATCATTCTCCCAGCACCTTGAAAATTTTATTTGTAGTGTGAATCAACGCTCCTCTACGAGATATACGTGTTCTCTCTGTCTCCTTCACGTTAAATGAGTCATTGATTCATTTCTACCTCACCCCATTATATTCCTCTGTCTTCGTGGGAGGATTTTGCACTACCAATCCCATCCGATATATCGAAAATAGAACTAACTAACTGACTGACTGACTGACTAACAGAAAGAGAGAGATTGAACGAGAAAAACGGAACATTAAATATTCTTTTAGATACTATACATATGTTTCTTCCAACGTTTATTGTTAGTATCGTCATATATTAGCTTTTATAAAAATAATCATACGAAAAGAAGAAATTTTCTTTTTATCAATATTTGTTGTAAAACAAGAAGAGCAACTCTTTTTTAATCGTCTCCAATAGTATTAAAGCATCGCAATATTTACTTAGAAATCAAGATTTTTTTGATGTCAACTCTAATAGTGGAAGATTGTGATCATCATCTAGTATAATACGATATACGTTATTCCGCAACTTTGAACCGCGATATTGTTCATTCAAACGATATATCACGTTCGAGAGAAAAAGGAAATAAGCTATTTATTAATCGTTACTTCCTTTTTTACGAATTTTGTCTTCCTTCTTTTACGTTTACGTTTGAGTCGGATGCAGTAATTAGTAATTTTCTTGACAAAAGTTGTGTACTTTTTTCCCTTTTCGTTACGAGTCATGCGTATACGACGAAGTAGGTCGTCTCTCGCGGATGAAAGCAATCTTCTATGTCGACAAAAAAAAAGATAAAAAGAAACATTTTGTCACGGTTGAACAATTCGAATATCGAGGAACAATGATATTATCTTCGTGGAAAATTGAACCTCTGACGGAAGTGAAAATAGTCATGGCGTCGTTTTTTAAACAGTTTTCATCTCGAACAATCGATTGTTTAACCTCAAATTGTTTGAATAATTTCAATTAATCGAATTCGATTATCAAACTAAAGGATGAGTGCTCGTTTTTTAATCACTTAAATGTTTCAATAGACAATTATTCTTAAACGATAATTGTCGATTTACGCGGATTGTTAATACTTCATTGATTTATTTGTTTAAAAAATGTGTTATTTTATGATAACGATAAATAAATAGTGTCCTATTTAATTGACGAGGACGAAAGATAATTTGCTGGGAGTTACAACCGCATAAAGTATCCACGCGCTCCGGCAGAGGGCAATACGAATCGATGGCCACTTTGTTAATGGCTTACTCTACTTAACACACCTTTCTTCGGTGACCGGACCGGGAACGTTGCTTATCGATGAGTTTTTTGTGTGGGTTATTGACAGGAAAAAGATGAGGTTTCGAAACACGAGAAATTGATAAACGTTAAAACCTCGTATGCGGCATTCGTGGCTTTGCTTCGGCATCCAATTGGAAAGTATCGTCGCTCGGTAAATTTCTCTCTTACTCTCTCTCTTTCTTATTTTTTTCTTTCTATCGTTTGCATTAACATTTTTACATTTAGTCTTTGAGAAACATATATTTTATCGTGTACTAATGATTTCGTTATATTAGAGTATCCTGCGACAATGATCCACTTTTCATTCTATTGTTACGGAAATGTGAAGTTGAAACGTTTGCTGATGGAATACATAACCTCTTCGTGCTGTCGGCTTTGCTGATGACAGATGAACATCGAGCGAGGAATATGTCAGCTTAGACAAAGTGCTTTTAGACATTAACAAACTTTCGAAATAGTTTGATAACTTAGTTCAGTAATAGTCATCTTCCCCAAGACTCCTTTACAATTTCTTTTGTTTTATTTCTCCTCGTTATGAATTATTTATTTATATGTTGTTAAATATGTTATATTTCTTTCGCTATATATACAATGTATTGTATGCTCTAAAAGTTTTTGTGGATTGATGAAACAGAATAGTATTTATTCAAATTCTTATTATTTAGTAGAAACCCTTACTTTCCTATCCTTAGGTTTTATGCTATGAAATGTAATAAATGATTTGTGTATCGTTCTGTTTCAGCTGTTTGTCCTCCGATTATTTGGAGGACAGTGGAGCAGGGACGTTAGGGATCAATAAGAGCTGGTAGCTTAAGAGAAGAATATTAGAGTTGGCTTAGGCCAACTACGGTAACTAAGGCAAAATGGCGACAATAGATGGCCGACCAGCCCAATATGGAATTACTCTTAAGCAACTCCGGGAGCTCATGGAGCACAGAGGTCGTGAAGGTATCAATAAGGTCAATAGTTATGGTGGTGTACAAGAGATATGTAAAAAGTTATATACTTCACCCAGCGAAGGTAGGTTTTCTTTTCTTAACGCTACACCTCAGATGAATTTCTTAAAGCTTCTTACGCTGTATCCAAACAAATTGTTTTCTTATCGTTACAGGTCTCAGTGGGTCGACAGCAGACATTCAACATAGGAGAGATACATTTGGCTCCAACATGATTCCTCCAAAGCCACCTAAGACGTTTTTAACATTAGTATGGGAAGCTTTACAAGATGTTACATTAATCATCTTGGAAATAGCAGCTTTGGTTTCGTTAGGTCTTAGTTTTTATCAACCAGTGGATGAAGAAAGCAGTGAGTATAAAGCAAATATATTCTATTTGAATCTCTTCAGATGAAATACTATTGGAAAGTATGGACTCTATTATTCAATCACTTTATTTATTTTTTAATTACTGTTTCAGCGGGGTCGTCGTTTGAAGAAGACGAAGGAAAATATGGTTGGATTGAAGGACTTGCTATATTGATTTCTGTTATTGTGGTGGTGATAGTGACGGCATTCAATGACTATTCCAAAGAAAGACAGTTTAGGGGTTTACAAAATCGAATCGAAGGAGAACACAAATTCTCTGTTATTCGACAAGGAGAAGTTAAACAGATTTCGGTATCTGATATTGTTGTAGGTGACATATGTCAGGTGTGTATCGTTTTTCATCAACATTTTTCACCAATGTTCTCTACTTTCCATTCCATGAAATATAAATGAAATTAATTTATACAATTAACAGATAAAATATGGAGACCTGCTACCTGCAGATGGTATCCTTATACAAAGTAATGATCTTAAAGTGGATGAATCCAGTTTAACTGGAGAATCTGATCATGTAAAGAAAGGAGAAGCGTTCGATCCTATGGTTCTTTCAGGTAATTCATTTTAAAAGACATGCAAATAAATATATAGGGTGATAAAAAAAAGGGTTCGATATTTGAAGGATTATAGTAGTCACTGAGATAAGTATAAAATGTCTAATTAACATAAGTCCTAAAATCAACCCTTTTGCTGTATATTAACTTTTATTATTTATAAGCATTTGATATCATATTAGCGAGTCTTTTGGCAACATATTGTATTTACACAGAGGAGTTTGCTTAAAAATACACTAGTTTGAGGAATATTTAAAAGTGCATATCAATCTATGATCCATGAATGTCAGAATTGCATTTGAGTGGAAGGAAAACATATCAAATATCTGTCATTTATATATATTACGTTTGCGTCTATGATATAATCTTTGTTGATATTAGTAATCATTTTTATTTATTTTTATAATGAACTTATCTTGACAACCTTGAACTAATATATTTCTAAATGAATTCCTTTATGCACATTCAATATGTTATCCAAATATTCGCTTACGATATCGAACGTTCATAAATAATAAAAATAAATTTATAGCAAAAAGTTTAAATTTAGGACCCACGTTAATTAGAAATTTTTTTAGTCGTCTCGGTGAATACTACAAATCTTCCAAATATCGAATCTATTTTTTTATCATTCTATATAATTTACGTAACAAAAATCATGTTATTACTTTGTTTTTGAAAAAGGCACTCACGTGATGGAGGGATCTGGAAAAATGTTAGTGACGGCGGTAGGTGTTAATTCTCAGGCTGGTATAATCTTCACCTTGTTAGGTGCTGCTGTTGACCAGCAAGAACAAGAGATAAAGAAGATGAAAAAAGGTATGTCATTGATACATATATATTTAATTACTTACAACTTCAAATTGTGCCACGTCATTATTCAGAGTCACTTCGTTATCAGGATAGTGTGACCTCTTAAAAAATTATTTAATAAATTCATAGTTATATGCTGTATATTTCTATTATATGAGGTAACATATTTTTATGAGGTTGTACTGGTCGGATAATTCAGTGAATTTGTAACTCGCTACTTCTTATATAAAAGATGATACATAAATCATTTCAATATGTTTCGTCTGAAGATGGAAAATACATTTGGAAAAAAAGAAAGAAAGAAAAAAAGAAAACATATAAAAGATTCTAAATTTATCAGGAAGAAGTAGTGGGATTATTATTTCAAGGCATGACATTTCCAAATATACAAAATAAGTGTAGAGGAAGTACAGTGTAGGCATGGTTTTCAGTTGAATTGGTGTGATAATTTTTTTTTATTATGAATTACACGACTATCAATTTGTACCCCGTGTTTTTTCTTTAGCATGTACTTGCAATACCTTCAACTCCTTATATATATATATAAGTAGCAAGTACAAGGTATTCCTTTAACAAGAAGAACAAAAATACTAAATACAAATCAGATTTGATCTAGATAAAATATTTTCTAGCATGTTTAACTTATCTATGCGCTTTCCCTTTATTCGTTTTCTTTTCTTAAAGTTAATTCATAGAAATTTGAAAGATGTTTACGCGATTAATAGATGTACGATTACTTTTTGCCACTTAACATATTGCGGACGAACGACGAGATACCTCGTTTTTCATATGTTATCATTTGCGACCGTTGTAATGATATTATGCAGTTACTAATTGGTAGTTATGGCGTTTAAAGGGTTTTAAAAAAAATGAACGATTTTTCAAATGACAGTAATAACGATTTCAATTCTGATGGCGATGAAAGTGGAGACAGTGAGATTTCTATACGGGCCAAAAATAGGAAACTGTTAATTTTCAGTGACTCTGAGTCAGAGATAAATGATCATTTAATAAATAGTTTTTCTGATAGAGTAAATTTTGTAGCTGTAATTGGAAACGGTAAATTTTGATAGCTTTAATTGGTCAACAAAAGACTTTCAACCGAGCTTGGAAAATTTTGAAGGAAATTTTGCAGTCGCGCCACCAAAATCATTCATTTTTTAAATTTTTGCTGTAAATAAATATTTTAAGTGACATTGATTTTTAACTATTAACAAATACTAACTAATTTAAAAATATTTGATGCAAAAAAATATCTGGCCATTGGATAAAGTTAGTAATAAAGTTTCTGGTCCGCAATGTGTTAAAGAATTAAATTAATTCTATATACTAATTTTGTTTAATTTACTAATTAACAATTAGTTAAAGTAATAAATAATACGTTCAATTATATGCGGGTAAATATTCGTTTGAGAATTTTTATATGAGACATTGATAAATATTTTCATACAATCCAAGTTCCATTTTATTAAATATTGCATTGAAACGAAAAAATAGTCAAATATAAATATTTTTCTATTTCTATATGATATTAAACTGAAATAATATTACGATAAATCCTACGATAAATTTACATATACATACATGCATAATTCGATAAGGACATTTTGTTTTGTTTTTTTCATTCGATTAGAGTATTTGATTAAATAATATACCCTTATCTCGTTCCTCTATGTAACTTTGACCTTTTTTACATGGTTACATAAATAAATGTCTGTTTGTATGCACAAGAACTATTATATTTTCCATTAATGTATCGCATATCTTGTGTGATCATATGTTATTTCGATTCATGTTAGCACAATTCTAGATCATATACAATGTTCTTATATTTGTATCTTGTTCTCTTGTCCTGTCGCCGAATTACTTTTAATGTATATTATTATATAATATTTCATCTTATTTTATTATTTTATCAAATTTTTCAGTAGACAAGAAAATTAACAAAAAAGACAAAGAAACAAACAAAAATCAATAACTCTTTATACGGTAATATTTTATTATACGATTGATACATTGACGCAACGCTGATGCAACTTAGAAGATTTGTCATTTATTTATATATAAAAAACAAAATATTACAAAAAATAATTAATTTTATTTATAAAGAAGGTACGAATATATCTTCTACGTTGTTGTATTGATTTTGGAAATTTTTAAAGTATTTTTTAAACCAAGAAAATAAAAGAAAAGCAAAATCGAAAATGCAATATAAAATGTGGCACAAATTGTCATTGGCATATACGATACTTTTAGATAGATTGCTAATCAATTTTGTTTTGCATGTATTTTTTTTATCTAGAGGCTAAAAAGCAGCGGAAGAAGAAGTCATTACCAGGTGATTACACACTATATAATATACATATATATGTACATATATATATATATTTATTATTAGTCATTTCCAATTATGCCGATGTAGTCGATGTTAAGATATCGATTGGCATCTTTAAATATTATTTCGATTTATCAATATTTGATATAGTATATTTAAGTTTATTTTATCCTTAAATTCATTTTTTTTTCTAGTAATTTCACACACTCTACCTTCTTCATTTCTGCACTCTACGGCCTTCTTATCTTTTACTTCTTGTTTAAATCATATATACATTATTTTATTATTAGAATCTTTTTTTTTTTTGTAATTAAAAAAGATCATTATCAAAAGTAAGGTAAAAACGAAAATAAAAAAAGAAACAAAAATCGATTTAATTTGTTATTACCCTTGCTTAACTGTTTTCATATTCTCTGAGTGTTTTGTTGCCAGTGGTTTATGCATTTGGGATTATTAGTAACTCCAGAATTCGCCTTTTGCTTTCTTTATTGCATTTTAAGGATGATGATGATGATGATGATGATGATGATGATGATGATGACGATGATCCCTATCTTCATTATTTGTTCATGTATTTTTCTAATGTATCGTGTCATGTCATGCTTTAGCCTTTTTCAAGATACTATTTTCATTTACCTTATCCTTATTAGAATCCCAGCTTTTCCAGTTTTTCTTTTTTCTTTTCAATTATTGATACTAGCTTGATACAATAGTATTAAATAATTTAATTAATTAGAATGAATTTATCGAAAGTTATCAAATTTTACGCTCTCAAAGTTGAAGGATAATTCTTTTTCATTTGGAGAATACTTTAGGTATATTTTATTGCTGGTTTAATTGTTTGTATGATTTTGGGTATGAAGAATAAATATTATATTAAGAGCGTAAGAATTGAAGTTCGATAGTTGGAATGAAATGATATTAAAGAATTGAAGAAAAAAATAGTTTGATCTAATGAAATGTATTTGAAACGAAGGAGACGAAGCGGCAGAAATCACCGGAAACAGCCATGCTGTTGGGAGTGGTGGCGGAGGTGGTGGTAAACACGAGGGTGGAGAAAATCATCATGGAGGTGGACAAGCAAGTGGTGGAGAGAGTAGTAAGAAGGAGAAGAGCGTACTGCAAGCTAAATTAACAAAGCTCGCCATACAAATCGGTTATGCCGGCTCGACCATAGCAGTACTCACCGTGATCATTCTTGTTATACAATTTTGTGTGTCGACTTTCGTAATCGATGGAAAGCCATGGAGGAACACTTATGCCGGTGATCTGGTACGGCATTTGATTATCGGTGTGACTGTCCTCGTCGTAGCCGTACCCGAAGGCCTTCCTCTAGCTGTCACCTTATCTCTCGCTTATTCCGTCAAGGTTAAATTCATCATCTTACATTTTTGATTATATCATTAATTAGACCAATTTTGTGGTATTGCTGTATATTAAAGTTTACTCGGAACGTTATTAACAATCGTTTGTGCATACATTTGATTGTAGAAAATGATGAAGGACAACAATTTGGTGCGGCATTTGGATGCTTGTGAAACGATGGGTAACGCTACCGCCATTTGTTCGGATAAAACCGGAACCCTAACGACCAACCGAATGACAGTGGTACAGTCCTACTTGTGCGAGAAAATGAGCAAAACGGTTCCAAGTTTTTCCGAAATCCCCAGCCACGTTGGAAATTTATTAATTCAAGCCATCTCCATTAATTCGGCATACACGTCCAGAATCATGCCCTCGCAAGACCCTTCAGAATTGCCGATGCAAGTCGGTAACAAAACCGAATGTGCCTTACTTGGATTCGTAGTGGCCCTGGGCGAAAAATATCAAACGATTAGAGATGACCACCCTGAGGAAACTTTCACGCGGGTCTATACTTTCAATAGCGTTAGGAAGAGCATGTCCACCGTTATCCCAAGAGAAGGTGGTGGTTACAGGCTTTTCACCAAGGGCGCTTCCGAGATCATCATGAAGAAGTACGTTGATTTTTGGTTTTTCCATTAGATAATGCAAATACGTCATGCAGCTTATTAACGATTGTTAACGATTTCTTGACAGATGTGCCTTTATCTACGGTCGCGACGGTCATCTGGAAAAATTTACGAGAGAGATGCAAGAACGTCTAGTGAAGAACGTGATAGAACCAATGGCGTGCGACGGTCTACGTACAATATCGATCGCATATCGCGACTTTGTACCGGGAAAGGCGGAGATCAACCAAGTACACTCGGACAACGAGCCAAATTGGGACGACGAGGAAAACATCGTGAACAATTTAACATGTCTCGGTATAGTTGGTATCGAGGATCCGGTACGTCCCGAGGTACCAGACGCCATTAAAAAGTGCCAAAAGGCTGGTATAACGGTGCGAATGGTAACCGGTGACAATATTAATACGGCTAGGTCGATCGCCTTGAAGTGCGGCATATTTAAACCGAATGAGGACTTTCTTATTCTCGAAGGGAAGGAGTTTAATCGAAGAATCAGGGACAGTAACGGTGAGGTACAACAACATCTGTTGGACAAAGTGTGGCCGAAATTAAGGGTTTTGGCTAGATCATCGCCAACCGATAAGTATACTTTGGTAAAGGGCATTATCGACAGTAAAGCTACGAGCAGTCGCGAGGTTGTAGCCGTGACCGGTGATGGTACGAACGATGGTCCGGCTTTGAAAAAAGCTGACGTTGGATTTGCAATGGGTATAGCTGGAACGGACGTGGCCAAGGAAGCTTCCGACATCATTTTGACGGACGATAATTTTTCTTCCATCGTTAAGGCCGTTATGTGGGGCAGGAACGTCTACGATAGTATAGCAAAGTTCTTGCAATTTCAGCTGACCGTTAATGTTGTAGCTGTTATCGTCGCCTTTATCGGAGCATGTGCCGTACAAGATTCACCATTAAAAGCGGTACAAATGTTGTGGGTTAATTTGATAATGGACACGCTAGCCTCGCTTGCCCTTGCTACCGAAATGCCTACGCCGGATCTTTTACTTCGCAAGCCCTACGGACGCACAAAACCGCTCATCTCAAGGACGATGATGAAAAATATACTTGGTCAGGCGGTTTATCAGTTGACTGTTATTTTTATGCTTCTTTTCGTTGGTAAGTCTTTTATTACTTTTCTATTTTATACGATAGTATCCTTATTCTCTTAATATATCCCAAACTATGATCTTTACATCATAATGGTACCAAATTAATGAATGAGGCCAATTATTGATGATCTTTCTTCCTTAATTATCCTGTAAATCCAACATTTATTAACACATTCTTTCTCTCTTTTTCTTTGTCTGATGCTTATCAATTTCCCAAATTGAAATTTATTCCAGGTGACAAGATGCTGGATATCGATACTGGTCGAGGAGTTGCAGCTAAAGGTGGCGGACCCACTCAACATTTCACCGTCATCTTTAATACCTTCGTCATGATGACTCTTTTCAACGAATTTAATGCCAGAAAAATTCACGGTCAGCGCAATGTCTTCCAGGGAATATTCACCAACCCTATATTTTATTCTATTTGGATCGGCACGTGTTTTTCGCAGGTAATTACTTCGCATATCCCACTCTTTATACACATTTTTTATAAGCAACGAAACTTTGAGGGTGTTTGGTGCGCCCGCTCGTGAGACTGCAACATGTATTATATGTATTATCAAGAATAACGAAAATTATTATTCTGTTTATACAAAGGTTGCTTATTATTTGATCATTTATCGTATTAGTCATTTACTTTACGAAATAATGACTAAATAAATAGAATTATTTTTAAACGATCATTCGTTACATCAAATCTTATCACAAATTAATATTTAAGTAATTTGAGAGTTATGGGAACGAATCGATTTATTGATACTACTACTGCTATTGCTACTACATTCTTCTTCTCTTCTTCTTCTTCTTCTTCTTCTTCTTCTTCTTCTTCTTCTTCTTCTTCTTCTTCTTCTTCTTCTTCTTCTTCTTCTCTTCAAGAGAGAAAGAGGTAAAGAGTGAAAAGAAAAGACATTACGCGACATTGTTACGTTGAAATTTAAATTTCCAACTTCACCTTTAACTCTGTGAGTATCAAAGTCACCAGAAATGTTCATACGAGCGATTGTGAGGATACAGCTAATTGAAGTTTATCGTTAATTAGTGTAATGGTATAGTGCTGGTTTGTATGTGTGTCTCCCTTCTTTATCATTTGTTTCAAACGTAAAATGGTAAGTTAGAAATTATTTGAAGGAAAGAAAAAAGAGGAAAAGAGAAGAGAACAAAATATTTGATTTACTTTTCTTGTCACCCTGTTTTTTGTACTCCCCTGTTCCTCTACGATTTTGGAACGGCTACATTTTAGTTATGACCAAAGTGAACAATTTCTTTGATACTCAAAGGGTTAATGTTCTGGATCATCGTAAGCTCCTTACAGTGATCTTAATGTATTTAATAAAATTTGATACGTGTTTGTTGTTTTGTTTTTCTAGGTGATCATCATACAATACGGTAAAATGGCCTTTAGCACAAAAGCTCTTACGTTAGAACAATGGATGTGGTGCCTGTTCTTCGGAATCGGGACGCTATTGTGGGGCCAAGTAGTCACGACTATTCCTACACGGAAGATACCCAAAATTCTCTCGTAAGTGAACAGATAATATATATTTATATATTTTTCTTATATATTATTTTTTTTTTTAATCGTTTAGAATTAGCTAATTATATAAATTACCTCTCTTTTTTTTTCTTTGAATAGTTTTTTTTTTTTTACATGAACAACAGGATATATTTATATGTGAGATCGGATCTATGATCAAATTATATGTGTATAATAATAATCATCGATCGATATATATACGTGTTATCATACGATGATGATAATTAACAAACTAATTTTGCGTTAAGTAAGATGAATACAGGGTGGGCCAAAAGTTCCTAGGCGATTTTATCAATAAATTACTTTTTTTCGTCAATCATTATGTTGATTTTTATTCAAATTGTTAACAAACTTCTTAGATTTGTAATTTTACAGTCTGAACAAAAATTAGCCTAAATAATGTCGAATAAAAGTAATTAATTTATAAAATCACCTAGCAACTTTTAAATGTGCTACTAACTAAATATTTCCAATTCATTTTTTTTTCTGGAATGGATATTATTTATATATACTAATGTGTACCATCGTTCCTTTGATTTTATTCGATACGTACATTAAAAGCATGGAGTTTGCAAAAAAAAAAAGAACAAGAATAAGATCGGCAGTGGATCTTGCTTTACCGCATTTTTATAACATGCAACTTTCTTGCGGATAACATTTGAGTATGTGTACATATAGAAAGAATATATCGTTTTACAGGTGACGTACCTTTTAACAAAAAAAAAGAAAAGAATTTATAATAACAGTAATCATCATTGGCAATAACCATCGGTAACCAGCATTTTGTGTGCTCAAAGTACTTTCAAAATACGTGTTCGTATATTATTATTATTATTATTAATAATTAAATCATCTATTTTCTAATTGAATTTTATTAACTAATCGCTAGCAAATCAAATTTAGTATCTTTTTCTTTTTTTTTTAATTTGAATTCCATACTTACAATTAGTAGTATGCCTCTGCATGATCGATTTGAAATTCATCCCTTGTTAATCAATTTAATTGAAATTTAGAGACAATCAGTGTTAGTGTACTTATCACCACCCCTATCCAATTCTTTCCTACTATTTGATAAACCAATACGATGTTGTGTTTGCTTTTTTAACTCACGATCGAATTTTTCATACAGCCTGCGTTCATTGTTTTCACTAATAAGGATTTGGATAAAATTGCAGTGTCGGTCGTAGAAATATTAGTTATTTTTTCAATTTGATTAAATCGTCTCCTTTTTTTCTTTCTTTTTCTAAATTAAGAAAAGTGTTTTGGATTTTTTTGTCGAAAAGATTTGCAAAAAGTTAATTTAAAAACAAAAATGAAGAATAAGTTGTTATCGCTGTTACAGTGAAAAGCATTTCGTTTAAAATAACTTTTCACGGGCTTCCAATTTCTATTGATTTGATTAAACAATTTAGAACACTTGACTTAATCTAAATGAAAAAAGATAAGAAAGAAAAATATAAAATTAAATTTGAAAAAAATATCGTAATAATATTTCTAAGATTGAATTATGTCGCTTGAACTCGAGACGCTTGAGAAATTAGAAAAACTCCTTAGTGCTCTGAGATACTTACCTCGAATGTATTTTTTATTCTCACGTGTATGATGCGATGCGAAGCTTTGATGGATCGGTGTTGAGATCGATCTCACGCGATATTCCTCTTAGATCATTTCTCTATGCACGTAGAAGTATAGCTAACTAAAATTTATTCTTTTCAATTTTATACTTTGAAAATACTCCTTAGACTTGATATATTTATTAACCCTCTCAATGCTATGGACGTATATATGCGTTCAGTGAAAGCTATCTACGTGGATTTAGGACGCATATATGCGTCCAACTAAAAAGCCATCTTTGCGAACTATAGACGCATACACGCGTTTATTAATTTTTTCTACTTCCCTCGCGCTTCAGATTCTTTTCTTTTTTCTTTTATTCAATCAATACTTCAAATGATCAAAAAAAGTATTTCGCCCACGTGGATTGCTTCCGCCAGTAGTATTCAGCACTCAAAGGGTTAATTCAATTTTAGACGAGAAATAAATTAATGTCTACACATATTTATATTTCCAAATCTATATAAAACACATTATAATACATAATTTTGACGTATCACAGGAACGAATCTTAAGTGAGTACGTATATCAGAGCACGTTGGACGTCAAAGTTGATACTAATGAATAACTCGATATTAACACAAAATATATATATATATTATAAATACTCGCGAGTTTAAAGACACCCCAAATAGATGTTTCCTCTCTCCATATTATGATCTTCACCTTTGCATGAATTAACGAAAAAAAAAAAAAAGAAAAATTGATAAATATCAAATCTACGTACTTGTTTGTGTATTATCGAGCGACTGGCGAGCCAACGACACGGTAATTTCAAAACCATACGCTTTAGCAAAAGAAGAAACTGCAATTAAAGCAAATCTTCAATTTAAAAAAATCTTCGACTAATCGAAACAATCAAAGTCGAAGTCGAACATTCTTCGATATCACTCTAACAGTTTTTTCTAATGGTCTATGTAAACTAACGATCGCTCGGATATAATAATAATAATAATTAATATTGATTATCTGTGTTTACGCTTTACGATACCATTTTTCGTCGTATATCTTTCCATTTCTTTGATTTTTCTTTTAATTAATTATAATTTCTTCTCGTAATATTTATCTTTGTCTATCCGCCGTTTCTCTCTCTCTCTCTCTCTCTCTCTCTCTCGCTCTCGCTCTCGCTCTCGCTCTTCCTCTCTCTTTCTCTATCTCTTTCTTTCTATGCACTATCTTAACATGTTTCTATCTTTGTTTTATCCTCTTAAAATGCACCTTACAATTAACGTAATTGCAAAAAAAAAATCTATCTTTTTCTATCCTTTTTTTGACAATGTGTAAACAAATCACTGGATATTTTTGTTTTGCTTTATCCTACTAAAAATACGCCATCATGACGCGTCTGTGACAAAATCATCATACCTGTAAATTCGCAAGTAACATAAAATGATCTCTAAATTTTTAGCCGATATTCAAAATGAACGATTTATTATCTAAACTTTTGAAACTAATCTTTATATACATACACATGAAATTATCAGCCTAACTTATCAATACAAAACATGACTACGTGTTTAACTAGTCTAGGAAAAGAGTACATCATTTGAAAAATGACCTTCTGACTTGTTGGCTCATTTAGGAACTTTGGCTCACATTGTATATACATATACATATTCCGAGCACGTATATCCTCGATCAAAACAATATCTATCGCTTTATTATCTTTATTTCTTCGTTTTGTTTTGTAATTAAATGCATTCGCTTTATTATGTTTTTAAACTAACCCTATCTCCTTCTAATTCTCTACTTCTATCTCTATCTTTATCTTAACCTCTTTCGTTATCGTAACTCGGCCGTACGATTTTCGAGTTTTAACAGGTAAGATTAATTTCTTAATCTCTCCCTCTCTCTCTCACTCTTTTTCTCTTTCTTTATGATAATTACGCTGATCTTTGCGTAAAGTAATATTTGCCTAATTCGACGTGCGCGCCGAGAACGATGTATTAGATGACATTTTACAATTAGTGTAATAATTATCTATAGAAATTAAGACGAACTGTGGTTACGATTGCGATCTATGAATCCTACATGAAAAAAAATGGCGCGTGTATTTATGTACGTACGTCAGAAGTTATACTTCCTTTGAGCGATTGAAAAGTTAAGGGCTAAAATATGCACGCATAAGAATCATACGAATAGAACAATAAAATACGAGAGAGATTGATAAATTATAATTAATTTAGATTAAATGATCTCTAAATTTTGTTATACAATTTTTATCACTATTTAAGAGTAGTATATATGTAAAGTAATGTTATTATATTACATCCATTCACGATCAATGATATCTATACGTAATATATATGTGCATATATTTTTTAATTTCTGATTATAATTTTAATATGTTTTATTTTTCATTCAATTGTAAAGAATGAAATTAAAAGCCGATGTAAGATATATTCTAACCTAACTTTTTTTAATGGTTAACTTTATGCTTTCGTTACCTGGTGCGCCCGCAACTAAAATTTCACTTTCAACGCGCGTAAAGAAGTATAACTTTAAAAAACGGATAGAAAAGATACAAATTAGATAAAAAATATCGATTTTACTTGTTGTTAGTCTTCTTCTTAACGATAATTACGCGTTTATTCTTTCTCTCTTATTTATATGGCGATTTTTTGCTCCTAATCATTGATTCACTATACTACTACTACTACTACTATTATGACTACGACTACTGTTATTACTACTACTACTACTACTTCTTTGTATTCTTTCGCTCTCGTTTATTTGTACTTTCGCTTTCGTTTTCTATCCTTTTTTTTTTCTCTTTTTACTCGTCTATTTCTTTCTTCCTTAAAAGTTAACAACTAATACGATGTAATCTTGTTCATCGTCGCATCATTCAAAAAGAAAAACACGCATTTCACTTGCTTATTCTTTCATTATTACGCAAACAAAATAATATAAATACATATATATGTACATAATCGTATTGCACCTTTCAACCATCTTCTCGTTCGTTGGCTCATCTTTTTAATTATAAAAAGACACGTTTTTTACTATCTAATTTAATTTTTTTTAACATAATTGTTATTGTGTATAAAGTAAACTTATAACGAAAAAGAAATAATTTAAAAGTTAAAACTTTACAAAATAACATTTATTTCAAAAATTTTACTATTATCATGCAAGCCTGGTTAGAAATACATTTAATTCAAGATTGTCAAAGTAAAACTATTACTAATTATTAACAAATATTACTTCGTAGACGCAAACATATTAGATCATTAAATATAAAATATTTAGATTTCGAAATGATAATTAATCAAACGTTTCATACTTAATGACGTAATATATATAAATTATATATATTCGATACGTCTTCCTTTCGTTTCAATGCAATTCTTACATTTACGACTCATTACGATTGACATACGCGTTCAAATGTATGAACTAATGTATTTCTAAGCAAATTCTAAAAAAATATTGATATATATTTTAATACGTTGCCATCGAACATATAAGAATACTAAAAGTTAATTTACGTTGTAAGGGTTGATATTAGGATCCATGTTAATTAAGCATTTTTGACTTGTTTCGGTGAATATTAGGATCCTTTTAAATATCTAACCATATATTTTTGCCATTCTGTATATAATATTAAGTGCCTAACTTTTTCTACTAACAATGTGAATTCAAATAGAGCCAATGAACGAAAAAAACATATTTTCGCTGCCGGTAAAATAACAAATTATTATAACACAGTAATCATACGAAACATTTCATCAAAATAATAAATATCATAGAACAGTACCACAATATCGTTCGTTCCGTTTTACGTGAGAGATAACATTTTCAAATATATATATAATAGAATATTTCCACACAAAAACTAGAGAACATATTATATTAGCGTCTAGTAAAGAAAAAAGAATTAGGATTATGAGGCTATAAAGGAGCGAGGGGGGAAAAACAGAACAGAAGCCCCGGATTTCGGTGCAGTGCGTCGAAGGAGCTGTTTCTGTGGTGTGTACGTCTATGTCCCTGCCCCCCCCCCCTCTGCTAGCTTCGATAAGACGATGCATCATCGGCCGTCCTACTACTGCTACTACTACTACTACTACTACTACTCTACTACTTCTACTACTACTACTACTACTACTACTACTACTACTACTACTACTACTACTACTACTACTACTACTACTACTACTACTACTACTACTACTAACAAACAAAGCGAGAAACAAGAATCAACAAGTTTTTCCAAAAAAAACCACCCCTTAACAGGGACCTTGAGTGATGAAGAACTGGTTTAATGTTTTTTAAAAACAGATGGGGCCGCGGCCAGCCGGATGATATCGGTGCTATCAATCTAGGAGACGAGAAATTCGACCCAGACTCGGATAAAAAGCCGCGAGCAGGACAAATACTATGGATCCGTGGTCTAACACGGCTACAGACACAGGTAATTATCCCTATCTCTCTCATTCTCATATCATCGGTCAATCTTTCTCTCTTTCTCTCTCACTCTCTCTCTCTCTCTCACTCTCTCTCCCTCTCTAACTATCTCTCTATAACTCACTTTCTCTCTCTCTCTCTCTCTATCTCTCTCTCTCTAACTCTCTTACTCTCTTACTTCCTTCCTCTCTTACTCATTTAATCTACCAATCTATATCAACTTTTCTATCAAGATCAATATTTCTTCGAATCCCATCATCGACTTATAACCACAAGAATATATACTATTTAATTTATTAAAATACTTTATAATATAAGAAAACCAAGACAAAAAAATAATATATTATATATATAAAAAGAACAGAGCCCAGAGATATAAATGCAAGGATTTTATTTATGTACCGCGTTGTCTCTCGCTAAACGAGAACACACGGGATTTATATGATATATAATAATATTTCATATATCTTCGCGTTACAGCCCTTTTTATTCTAGGAACTTTTTAGGAATCCGCGCGTCATCGTCGCCATCACGATACTTGTCCTTTACATATAATATACGTATGTACTCATTTGCAACCCCAAAAAAAAAAATCAACAAATTATTCAAGTACTGGCTAGTTCTCCCAGCGACAGTGTACAAGTCGATTTTTCATCATTTTTCTCTTTCTCTCTCTCTCTCTTTCTCTCTCTCTCTCTCTCTTTCTCTCTCTCTCACGCTCCCTCTCTTTTTTTTCCCATTTCTTTTTTTTTTATTTCACTTACTTTCTTTCTCTCTCTTTTCTTCTCTGTTTATCTATCTATCTTTCTATCTTTTTCAAATTATCATACTCGATTTCGACTATACCCCATCGAATCCTTCCTATAATAAGGTATATCTAATTTAAAAAAATAAATAAATATAACAAATAATAATAATAAGAATAAAAAAAAAGCGTTCCGTCGCGACGAAGATTCTTCGATCGTGAGAAATCAGTTGAAGAATAATTTTTGTTTACACAGTGTGTGTACGAGATTCCGTAAAGAAAATAATAAAAACAATAAAAAAAAAAAAAAAAAAAAAAAAAAAAAGAAGTAAATATAAATACTAAAAAAAAACAAGAAATAGAAATATAACAATTTTAGGACGTGAAGTGGAAGGCGACTAATCGTTCTGAGATAAAGTATCGACTTTGACGGATTTAACGACCGAATTAATAAATAATCACGACTGTTGACTGTTAACGNTAAAAAAAAAGCGTTCCGTCGCGACGAAGATTCTTCGATCGTGAGAAATCAGTTGAAGAATAATTTTTGTTTACACAGTGTGTGTACGAGATTCCAAAAAAAAAAAAAAAAAAAAAAAAAAAAAAAAAAATAAAAAAAAAAGAAATAAATATAAATACTAAAAAAACACAAGAATTAGGAAAACAACAATTTTAGGACGCAAAGTGGAAGGCGACTAATCGTTCTGAGATAAAGTATCGACTTTGACGGATTTAACGACCGAATTAATAAATAATCACGACTGTTGACTGTTAACGTACATGACGTAATTCCAAAAATCACATATCACAATCATACCCATTATTAATACTATCGCGTTTTTTTATCTATGTGAACGACGAAAGTTCTTACTATCCGAAGACACCGGCTAAAATGATAAACATAAATAGTAGAGCTAGTAGAAACCAACCAACCCCCTCCCCTAATTCCGTCCCCTGTTATTTTTTTATTTTCTAGCTTGCTAGTCCCTTACGAAAAAACTAAAAAAAGAAAGAGCCAGCCAAACGACAGTTCCCCAGTTAACAATTTTAATTTCGTATTCCATGTCGCCCACATTCCTGATGTGCAACAGATTTTGTTTATGTCAAAACGGATATGAGAAAGGTAGTACAAATTTATATATATTTAATATAAGTTTATAATTTTTACTACTACTACTATTACTACTACTACTGCTCTACTACATGGTGATATTTGCAAGAAAACAAAAAGAAAATATATGCGTAACATGAACTCGATCGTCTTGGCGTTTCGGGGATTCGTATATCATCGAGTCGGAATTACATAATAAACAAAATAATAATAATATAACAAGCAAACAAACATTCGACTTTTTAAAAACTTTGTTATGATCTACCCAAAACGTATGTTTATTACTATTATTATCACTACTTTTCATCTTCATAATCATCATTATTATTAATCCTCCGTCGGCAGAGTGGTTTTTTTTTACTAAAGCCGCCGTGGGTGGGTGTTTTTTATTTTTTCAATGATATTGTTATTTAAACAAAAAAAAAAACAGGGAAAAATTCTACTAATACTCTTTAAGGTTTTTAAAATATTGTCTAATATTTTGATTACGTTATTTTATAAATTTTGATTTAAAATAAAAATAATTATTCGAGCACGACGCTGTCAGTCCCACGTTGCCGACGGAGGGTTATTATTATTATTTAATAATAATAATTTATTATTATTGTTCCACAATACACCCCTTGAAACGTTATTATCAAATCCAGTGAAGCCCCTCACCCAGATCCACCCCTTCGAATAACCTGCGATTTAAAGCAGCTTGCTTTTCGGGTAACGTCGCAAAACAAATTTCATCGATTAAAAAGCTACAAATTTAGCAATGGTCCACGCAGTCCTCGGCTAGAACTATTTTTTATATTTCTATTTCTATTTATCTCTCTCTCTCTCTCTCTCTCTCTCTCTCTCTTTCTCTTATTCTCTATTTCTTATTTTTTTTTTATATAATGTATCTTTATCTTTATATCTATATGTTTCTATAAATAATCTATTTTTATCTTTCTCTCTCTCTTTCTCTCTCTCTCTCTCTCTTTGTCTTAGCAATCAAATTTAGGTAAACTTTGAGAAGAGAAGATTTCGCGAAACGTTCATTTTCATTGGAATCATTTTTGATTAATATTAATCATCGTTATCTTTTTATACGTACGAAAGAAGAAAGAAAAGGAACGTTTTTCAAAGATTCTTTTTTTCTCTTTGTGTAATATATATATATATATTTTATATATACGTTTTTATATATACTATATATTATATATATATACGTTTTTTTTTCATTTATATTTCTAATCTATCTAATGAATTTAAATCGCGACTTCTCCTATCTCCATTAATCGTCCTGCTGGTATTTTTTCTTTCTCTATATCTCTAAGTGTTCTTTCACATAAATTTTGATCTGACTATCTTTTTATTACCCTCATTAAATTAAGATTCTCCTCCCTCCTCTTCCCCATTCTCTTTTTCACGATTCTTGCGATTTATATATGTTACTGTTTAAGTGTTTTATTTTGCTATTTTATAGAATAACTGGGTATTGCATAAAATAACTAGACGTTTTAAGATAAGCATATGAAAATAAGTTTATTATACACTTAAACTAGTTGTTTTAGGGGGATATAACTACAATAGGTTATATTTATATTAATTCGTGAGAGGCGAATAGTTAAAGCATAAAATTGAAATTTGATCCCAAGTATATAAGATAAATATTTTTAGATTTTGTTTCAATATTTATCTATACCTACGGTGACCATTTGTATTGTATTTTAAAAGGCAATATTTTAAATCTTATGAAAATTTGGTTTTAGAAACTAAAATTAATCTCTTAAAAAATATACAGAATATTGAAAAGTATTAAAATTAATTTAAATTAAATTGGTTTAAATATTTTTTTCAAAATTTTTTCAAATTTTTATAAGCATTTGTTTAATTTTTTGATCTAGTCTTGGATCAACAATTTCGAATGCATTTATATATAAAAAGATAAATAGGTCTTACAATATAATTTAATAATTTAATTTTTTGTACTGTATGCTTGTGTCTAGAAATAATGATTACCGTACCTATACTTCACTGTTGTATAAAATCCGGATAGGCTTTTTAAGCGAATGTTATTTAATCTCGAGATAGAATTTGTTTATTGATTTAAAGGGATTAAATAACACATATTTATTGTTTCTGGATTTAAAAAAGTACAATATGAACGAATATTTAAACAAAATTGGAAAATATTTTTCTTATACTTGAGATCAAATTTTAATTGCATATTCTAACTAATTGCTTTTTGTAAACGCATATAATAACTATTTGAAGTATACAATCCTGTTTTATGTTATACTTTAACCGATCTCTTTGGATATTTCGTGAAAAACAAAGTTATTCTACAGATTAACAAATTTGACACATTAACAGTAACGTATGCATATATACACAATATACCACATTTTCTTTTTTCTTTATTATTTACTACGACTTTTTATGCGAGCCTTCAAGAAACTCGCAAAATAATTTTCTCCTGATGAGAAAATCTATATATATA